>NC_090820.1:94115222-94415222 GCF_000390325.3 Nicotiana tomentosiformis
CCTTAACTCCCCTTGTTGGTATTACCCTTGTGTTTGTTTTTCTCTTTTAACTTCTTTTCTTCTTTCTACGTAGGCCTCAACACTTCATCGAGAAGCATGTTCAAGGTCTCAAGCTGAGTTGAGTCGGTATGAGACCGACCTTCGAGGGCTCTCGGAGGAGAAATACCCTTAAAATTCTCTGTGGGCAAAGAGAAGAGGAAATCAAGGACCTCTGAGCCGAGTTGGCCAAGGCTCACCAAGATCAGTCTGACCTGATCGAGCAGGTAATGAAAATCTTAAAAACTCATGGGCTCGATTCGGGGATGGTGGCTAATAGTTTGATCTCACAGCTGCAACAGAAGATCGAGGCAATCGGGCGGCTCTGTGAGGAGGTCGACATGATAAAGGCAGAGACCTTGCGGTGGAAAGAAGGTATGGACCGCTTCACTGCAGAAAAAGAGACCGCTTTATCCTAATTTTCATCGACCAAAAATCAGCTTCGAGACATGAAGGAAAAAAACTCAATTCAGGCGAAGAACATAGAGGAACTTGAGGCCCGGTTGGCTTCCAAACTTGCAAAGGCCAAGTCTGAAGCCGAAAAGGCAAAGGCCGAGGCAGAGGAGATCGTTGTTGTCTACCGGGATGATGCTGAAGCCGCTCAAGTACAAGCGAGAGAGGCAGCCGAGACCACTCAAACTCAAGCATATTGGGTTGTTGAACTCGCCAAATGCCAATCTCAGAGGGAAACCCTCGAGGAGATCCATGCTCGAGATTTCGATCTTACCGAAGAGATAATAAAGGCTAAAAAGCTTGAAGCGGAAGCTAGAGCCCTGGCTTCTGATGATGATGATGATGATGATGAAGACGAGAGCAAGAGCGGGGAGGACCTCGATGGAGAAAAAGTTTTCCCCTAAGGTTTTTCATTTTTGAACTTGTAAATGTTGGGTCCTCGATGATGATATAGAGTCCTGATCGGACTTTGTAAATGTTTTCATATATATATATAAAGATCTTTTTTTCCGACTTGTCTTCATTTCATTTTCTTGTCTTGTGAAAATTTTGTTTCATTCATGCCTTATGAAAGTTTTGTTCATAAGTTCGAGGCTTTAGGCAATTTGATCGAAGTCGGACCTTGTAGTCTTTATAACCGAGTGAGAGTTTACCTAAACTCGCATTAAGAGTTGTCCTTGGGCTTAATAGTCGAGTGGGCATTTGCTCGAACTCGAAGTAATGTAGCCCTTAGGCTAAAAGGTCGAGTGTTTGATCGTACTTGAAGTAAGAGTAGCCCTTAGGCTTAATAGTCAAGTGAGTGTTTGCTCGAACTCGAAGTAATGTGGCCCGTAGGCTTTATAGTCGAGTGAGCGTTTGCTAGAAATCGAAGTAAGAGTATCCTTTTGGCTTAATAGTCGAGTGTGTTTATTTGAACTCGAAGTAATATAGCCCATAGGCTTTTATGGTCGTATGAATGTTTGATCGAACTCGAAGTAAGAGTATCCCTTATGATTATTAGTCGAGTGAGTGTTTGCTCGAACTCGAAGTAATGTGGCCCGTAGGCTTTTATGGCCGAGTGAATGTTTGATCAAACTCGAAGTAAGAGTAGCCCTTAGGCTTAATAGCCGAGTGTGTTTGTTTGAACTCGAAGTAATGTAGCCCATAGGCTTTTATGGTCGAGTGAATGTTTGATCGAACTCGAAGTAAGAGTAGCCCTTAGGCTTAATAGTCGAGTGAGTGTTTGCTCAAACTCGAAGTAATGTGGCCCGTAGGCTTTTATAGTTGAGTGAATGTTTGATCGAACTCGAAGTAAGAGTAGCCCTTAGACTTAATTGTCAAGTGAGTATTTGCTCGAACTCGAAGTAATGTGGCCCGTAAGCTTTATAGTCGAGTGAGTGTTTGCTCGAACTCGAAGTAAGAGTAGCCCTTAGGCTTAATAGTCGAGTGAGTGTTTGCTCGAACTCGAAGTAATGTGGCCTGTAGGCTTTATAGTCGAGTGAGTGTTTGCTCGAACTCGAAGTAAGAGTATCCCTTAGGCTTAATAGTCGAGTGAGTGTGGTCGAACTCGAAGTAATGTAGCCCTTAGGCTTATGGTTGAGTGGGCGTTTGCTCAAACTCGAAATGAAAGCAACCCTTTGGCTTAATGGTCGAGTGAGTGTTTGCTCGAACTCGAATTAAGGTATCCCTTAGGCTCTTTAGTCGAGTGAGAATGATTTCTCGAACTCGAATTAATGGCAGCCCTTGGGCTCGATAGATAGTCCTCGAGTGAGAATGGTTGCTCGAACTTGAGTTGGGATAGCCCTTAGGCTTTATAGTCGAGTGAGGATTTACTCGAACTCTAAATGAAACAACCCTTAGGATTTATGGTCGAGTGAGTGTTTGCTCGAACTCGAATAAGGTAGCCCTTAGGCTTAATAGTCGAGTGAGTGTGCTTGAACTCGAAGTAATGTAGCCCTTAGGCTTATGGTTGAGTGAGTGTTTGCTCGAACTCGAAATAAAAACAGCCCTTAGGCTTAATAGTCGAGTGAGTGTTTACTCGAACTCGAATTAAGGTAGCCCATAGGCTTTTCAGTCGAGTGAGAATGATTTCTCGAACTCGCATTAATGGCAGCCCTTGGGCTCGATAGATAGTCCCCGAGTGAGAATGTTTGCTCGAACTCGAGTTGGGATAGCCCTTAGGCTTTATAGTCGAGTGAGGATTTTCTCGAACTCGAAATGAAAACAGCCTTTAGGCTTTATGATCGAGTGAGTATTTGCTCGAACTCGAATTAAGGTAGCCCTTAGGCTTAATAGTCGAGTGAGTGTGCTCGAACTCGACGTAATGTAGTCCTTAGTCTTATGGTTGAGTGAGCATTTGCTAGAACTCGAAATGAAAACATCCCTTAGGCTTAATGGTCGAGTGAGTGTTTGCTCGAATTTGAATTAAGGTAGCCCTTAGGCTTTTCAGTAGAGTGAAAATGATTTCTCGTACTCAAATTAATGGCATCCCTTGGGCTCGATAGATAGTCCTCGAGTGAGAATGGTTGCTCGAACTCGAGTTGGGATAGCCCTTAGGCTTTATAGTCGAGTGAGTGTTTGCTCGAACTCGAACTTATGTAGCCCTTAGTCTTATGTGGGCTTGATCTCATTGATTTTTTGGTTGGCACTCCCTGATTTATGGGGTAATGGTCGGCCCTTAAGCCTGTTTGCCTAATAGATCACGAAATAGAGGAATGTTTCTGAGATATGAGATATCGGTAAAGAAGAAATTTCTCTTTATAAGTCATTGTACATGTGTTCATGTTTTGTGCCAGGGTTCGAGCAAACTACACGAGCATGGTTCGTTTTGACCATTTGGCCCTTATAATTTTTCCTATCGAAGCCCTGTTGTCACGAAGTAACTTTCTTGCATAGAACTTGATATATTCGAGGGTAATGCCCCCAGTATTCGAGGTTGATTATAAAGAGGCCTCGGATACCGTTGAATTGTTCTAAGTTAGCACGATCAATGGTTGCCTCATTAAAAACCTTGCTGAAAAACCCATTTGGGACAAAATCGGTCTAAGGAAAAAAGAGTGCAATGCGTGCTTTCAGGCCTAAAGGCTTCGAGTCGAATAATCCATCCATGTTTCTGGTCGAACACCTATAAGGGTTAGTTTTGAAATATAAATGAACATAGGAGGGTCGTACCTTAACAATAGTATCATTTTAGGTGCGACACGTTCCAATTTCTTGGTAGTTGTTTGCTATTTATCACACCGAGCTTGTAGGATCCTTTTCCGGTAATATTGAGAACCTGATACGGTCCTTCCCAATTCGGACCTAGTTTCCCTTCATTAGGATTTCGGGTGTTGAGGGTGACTTTCCTTAGCACCAAGTCTCCAATTTTAAAATGTCGAAGGTTGGTTCTTCGATTATAGTACCTTTCGATCCGCTATTTTTGGGCGGCCAGTCGGACGAGAGTGGCTTCTCATTTTTCGTCCAATAATTCTAGGCTCGTGTTTATGGTTTTGTTATTCGACTCATTTATCGTATTTTGAAACCTGACACTAGGTTCTCCGACCTCAACCGGGATAAGAGCTTCGGCGCCATAAACCAACGAGAATGGTGTTGCTCCGGTACTGGATTTTGATATTTTGCGATATGCCCATAGGACTTCGGGTAGTATTTCTCTCCATTATCCTTTAACGTCGGTTAATCTTTTCTTAAGATTTTGGACGATGGTTTTTTTGGTCGATTCGGCCTATCCGTTCCCGCTGGTATGATAAGGTGTTGATATGATCCTTTTGATTTTGTGATCCTCGAGAAATTTAGTTACTTTGCTGTCGATGAATTGCTTTCCATTATCACATACAATCTCGGATGGCATCCCGAATCGACATATGATGTGATCCCAAATGAAGTCTATCACTTCTTTTTCTCTGATTTTCTCGAAAGCCTATGCTTCAACCCATTTAGAGAAATAATCAGTCATAAACAAAATAAACTGAGCCTTACCTAGGGCTGAAGGGAGGGGGCCGACGATGTCCATCCCCTATTTCATGAAAGGCCATGGAGATAGGACCGAATGGAGCAGCTCCCCGGGTTGGTGAATCATAGGCGCATGTCCTTGGCATTTGTCGCATTTTCAAACGAACTGCCATGCATCCTTGTTCATATCGGTCCAATAATATCACGCTCTAATTATTTTATGGACCAACGAATCGGCACCAGAATGATTTCCACAATTGCCTTCGTGAATTTCATGTAAGATGTAATCGGTGTCTCCTGGTCCCAAACATATTGCCAGTGGACCATCGAACGTCCTCCTAAATAGCGTTCCTTCTTCAGACAAGGTGAACCGTGCTGCATTTGTGCGCAGAGCCCTCAATTCTTTTTGATCTGGCGGAAGTTTCCCGTTCTTGAAGTATTCTATGTATTTATTTCTCCAATCCGAGGTTAAACTCGTGGAGTTTATCTCGATGTGTCCTTCTTCTATACCGATCTCATGAGTTGTACGACAGACCCCGAGTTGAGTTCGTCATCTTTGACCGATGAACCTAAGTTTGCAAGAGCGTCGGCCTCGCTGTTCTATTCCCGAGGTACATGTTGCAAAGTACATTCCTTAAATCAATGTAGAGTAACTTGTAATTTATCCAAGTACCTCTGCATTCGATCTTCTCGGACTTCAAAAGTCTCGTTGACTTGATTTACCACGATGAGGGAATCACATTTAGCCTCTACGACCTCGGTTCCCAAGCTTCTAGCTAGTTCGAGACCTGCAATCACGGCCTCATATTCGGCCTCATTGTTAGTCAATTTTGTAGTTCTAATAGACTACCTTACTACATTACCTGTGGGTGATTTTAGTACGATGCCCAGTCCGGACCTTTTTACGTTCGAAGCACCGTCTGAAAAGAGGGTCCATACTTCTGAAGAGGTACCCAATTTTGTCAGTAATTCCTTCTCAATCTCGGGTACGAAGGCTGTCGTAAAGTCAACCACGAAGTCCGCTAAGATTTGAGATTTGATAGCGGTTCGAGGTCGATACTCGATGTCGTACCCGCCGATTCTATGGCCAATTTGGCTAATCGACCTGAAAGTTCAGGCTTGTGCAAAATATTTCGAAGAGGATAAGTTGTTAAAACATGTATCGGATGACATTGGAAATATGATTTTTTAGTTTCCTAGAGGCACTTATCAAAGCAAGCGCTAATTTTTCTAATTGTGGATATCTAGTTTCGGCCTCGCCTAAAGTTTGACTAACTTTATAAATAGGGAATTGCGTACCTCGTTCTTCTCGAATCAGGGCTCTACTTACCGCTATCTCCGAGACAGCTAAATACAGATAAAGTTGTTCGTCTGCCTTCGGTGTATGAAGCAACGACGGGCTCGATAAATACCGTTTTAGCTCTTCCAAAGCTTGCTGACACTCCGGAGTCCATGAAAAATTGCTTTTCTTTTTAAGTAGAGAGAAAAATCGGTGGCTCCTATCTGAGGATCTCGAAATGAATCGTCCCAGGGCGGCTATCCATCCCGTTAGCCTCTGTACGACATTTACATTATCTACCACTGTGATGTCCTCGATAGCTTTGATTTTATTGGGGTTAATCTCGATTCCTCGATTGAACACCATGAAACCGAGAAACTTGCCCGAGCCGACCCTGAATGTACATTTTTCGGGGTTGAGCTTCATATTGTATTCCCTCAGTATGTCAAAAGTTTCCTGTAAATGCTTTAAATGATCCTTTGCTCGCAGGGATTTAACTAACATGTCATCAGTATTAACTTTCATTGATTTTCCTATTTGCTTTTCGAATATTCAGTTTACTAGGCGTTGATAAGTTGCACCAGCATTTTTAGACCGAATGGCATTACATTATAACAGTAAGTTCCATACTTAGTGATAAATGAGGTCTTTTCCTTATCCTCCAGCTTCATCTGTATTTGGTTGTACCCGGAATAGGCATCGAGATAATTGAGAATCTCGTGGCCGGTCATGGCATCGATCATACGATCGATATTAGGCAAAGGAAAAGAATCCTTAGGGCATGCTTTATTCAAGTCTTTATAATCTATATACATTCTAAGTTTGTTCCCCTTTTTAGGGACTACCACCATATTTGCTAGCCATTCAGGGTATTTTACTTCCCGAGTGGATCCTATTTTAAGAAGTTTGGTTACCTCGTCTTTGATGAAGGCATGTTTGACCTCAGACTAGGGCCTTCTTTTTTGTTTTACCGGGTGTAATTTTGGGTCCAAGCTTAGCTTATGAGTGGTGATTCCCGGTGGGATCCCTATCATGTCAAGATGGGACCAAGCGAAACAATTTATGTTAGCTATAAGAAATTGAATAATCTTTCTCCTGAGCTCGGGATCTAACCCCGTGCCCAGATATACCTTTTGTTCGGGCAGATGTTCGATTAGCATGATTTGCTCCAGTTCTTCGACCATTGATTCGGTAGCGTTGGAATCATCGGGAACCACGAAGGATCGAGGGACCCCATGCTCATCATCTTCGTCAGTCTTCTGATTTTCTAGTTGGGTCTAAGGTGACGTTTGTGATTGCTATTTGGTATTCCATTCCCCCTTCGAATCCGATCCTTTTGCCGATGATAATGATGATATCGAAATCACTTCATCGACGACAAACATTTCTTTTGCGGCCGATTTTTCCTCGTAGACCGTTTTGATTCCCTGCGATGTTGGGAACTTCAAAACCTGGTGGAGGATCGAGGGTACAACCCTCATATTGTGGATCCACGATCTTCCGAACAGGGCGTTATATCTCATATCGCTTTCGATCACGTGGAACTTCATTTCTTGGATGGTCCTGGACACGTTAACTGGCAGGATTATTTCGCCCTTAGTAGTTTCACATGCCATATTGAATCCATTTAGTACCAAGGTTGCGAGCACAACCTGGTCCTGTAGACCGAGTTTCTCTACGACTCTCGACCGAATGATGTTGGCTGAACTACCTGGATCAATTAACACATGTTTAACTTGAGTTTTACTCATAAGTACAGATATTACCAGTGCATTGTTATGAGTGTCATGATACTCGTACATTTGATTGGGATAAATCTGGGCAGGATCGGTCTATAGAGGTCGAGACCATTTAGTATCTTTGATGCGTATGATAGCCGATACGATGGCGGATGCATCGATGTTGAAGTTATATTCTGATAACCGTGGTGCTTCCTTAGATCCGGTATGCATGTCGAACCCATTCCTGTTCATCAGCCTCGAGACCCTTGGTCTCGATCACCTTTTTTTATCGCCTTGTACGGGGTTACATCTTGGTTAGTTACCCCTATGATCTCTATTATACGGCCAATATTGGTCTCTGATCGGCCTTGATTCTCAGTTGATGTCCCTTTTAATAATGGACACAGAACCCAGCTGGTCGACTTAAACTCTGATCTTCGATTGATACCGATTGTGTACATTGGCCCAGGTAATAGCTGGGTACTCGATCAGGTTTTGCTTCAACTGTCATGAAGCCACCAAGCTTCGTTCGTTTAGACCTTGAGTGAAAGCTTGAACAACCCAATCGTCTGTGATTGGCGGTAGATCCATTCGTTCCATTTGGAAACGAGATACGAATTCCCTTAGCATCTCGTTATCTTTTTTTTTTACCTTGAAAAGGTTCGACTTCCTGGTCTCGGCCTTTATGGCTCTAGCGTGTGCTTTTATGAAGAATCTACAAGCATAGCAAAAGAATCGATTGAGTTAGACGGTAAATTATGATACCATATCATTGCTCCCTTTGACAGGGTTTCACCGAATTTTTTCAATAATACAGATTCGATCTCATCGTCCTCTAGATCGTTCCCTTTAATGGAACATGTGTAAGAGGTGACGTATTCGTTGGGGTCGGTCGTTCCATTATATTTAGGAATTTCGGGCATGTGGAACTTCTTAGGGAATGGTTTCGGAGCTGCGCTCGGGGGAAAAGGCTTTTGTACGAATTTTTTAGAATCCAAGCCTTTCAATACCGGTGGTGCCCCCGGGATCTGATCAACCCTGGAGTTATACGTTTCTATTTTTTTGTCATTTACTTCAATCCTCCTTTCTCCTGACTCTATTCGTTTTGTCAGTTCTTCGAACATCTTAACAATTTCGGGATTAGTCCATGATTCTTGCTCATTTGACCATATTATAGCTAGCCCCGTTTTGTGGGTGACTTCTTGGGGTGGATTGGGCTCGAGTCTGGTCGGTGCCTGGGTTTGGCTCTGCAACTGGGCTATTGTTACTTGTTGAGCTTGCAACATTTTGAAAATCATACGCAAGCTGATTCCGTTTTCCTCAGCGTTTTGGGTATTTCGAGCTGCAGATCGAGTTTCACCATGAATGCTATTTTTAGGGTCGGAACATTGGTTCGCCTCGATGGCCACATGTGAATTAACGTCTATTGGCTCTTCGACCCGAGCTCCAACGAGATCGACGAGTGGCCTTCCACCCCTGGGGGTTAAGTTGTTGTTCTCATCTTGAAGGCCAACTTCATTGTCGATAGGTAGGGCCATTAATTGATAATTCATCATTTTCAACCTGTAATCAAAGATACTTCCAAGAGCAAGTGTAAAATGGTGTGTCTTGCAGAGATTCGTGCCAAACGACCACTTTTATCCTTAGCCCCACGGTGGGCGCCAAACTGTTTACCCGAAAAATGGATAGAGTTGAATTTATACGTAGTTCTAAGGACACGTGGTATAGCTCGGCACAAATCGAAAAAGTAAGTAGAAATATATATATCAAATATTGACTGTAAAAAAGGATGAAATACAAATCAAACTGAGTAGAAAACGATTTATGAACAAGCAAGATGAATCAATGTACAAGGCTCGCAAAAAGGATAATCTCTTTACTAAATTTCTGTAGAGCTCTATAATATCTGAATATGAGATTGTATGCCTTAATGTGTAATGTCAAATGTACTTACAGAAATAATAACCATCTTTCTTATAGTGGAGGGATCCTACTTTGGATATAATTAAAAATATATAGTGGGGATCCCATGATAGATTAGCTTTTTCTTAATTCCTGCCGAGATTCTCTCCCTTAGTGCGGCTGCAACGACTCTTGTCTCTTAACTCTATCTTGGTCGGACTTGATATTGGTCGATCTTCAGATTTAGAGCTCGATACTGACTCGAGCTCTATATTGACTCGGGCTTGGTATTGACTCGGACTCAGATTTTGAGTTCGATAACGCCACTTCACATCATAGTTCAATTTGGACTCGAGCTCGGTTTTGATCGGCCCCTAAATCTTGAGCTTGGTAACCTGGCTTCAGATCTCATCTCGATATTATAAAAACGACCCTCTGTCCATCATGTTCTAATCTTGACTAATTACATGAAGAGCAAAACCGGTTTTGATCGTATACAGATAGTCACCTCATTTCTCGGAAAGAATGTGGCGAGAAACGACATGATTTTTCACTGATACGACTAGATATGTACAGGGGGCCAACATGAAAGGGTAAGTATAAACACTTAAAAACCCTTTCACATGAGTAGTAATATCTTCTTCGGGAGCCGGGATTATCATTTTTTTGTTCTCTCAGCTACAATCTTTCCTTATGTGTTTAAGATATCCCTCAGTTATCGAGCACATATACCTCGATATTGGCTCACATCGACCGATAACCGGCGAGGCTTTATCGGTCTTAAAATCAGAAGTGAGAACATACATCCCGGGAACATACTCCTCAGGACGTGGCTCCACCGGTGTTTTGTCGCCGGCAGGCTGCGATGTAGAGGCGTTCTCTTTTTGAGAAACAATTTTTGACGTTTTGGCCATTGAAATTTCTGTGAACAAAGATCAGAAGTATTTTGGTGTTTTGAGAAGAAATTTGCAGTGAAAATCACAGGTTTACAGATGAAGAACTCAGAAGATGCGAAAAAGAACTTATAAGATTTGGAGATTGGAGATCTAAAAGTAAAAAATGGTAAAGAGATGGGCTATTTATAGAGTTGGCAATGACGGTTCAATATCAGCAGTGGCCGACAATCGCCTGACACACATTTAATGCCTTGGTAACTGAACCGACGGGACAGTTATCACATACGTCATGGTCGAGCTCGATGCAAACGTCAGTGTATATCTAGTCGTATCAGTGGAAAATCATGTCGTTTCTCGCCACATTCTTTCCGAGTAACGAGGGGACTATCGGTATACGTTAAAAACCGGTTTTGCCCTTCATGTAATTAGTCAAGATTAGAACATGATGGACAGAGGATCGTTTTCATAATACCGAGATGAGATCTGAAGCCAGGTTACCAAGCTCACGATTTAGGGGCCGATCAATACCGAACTCGAGTCCAAATCGAACTATGATGTAAAGTGACGTTAGCGAACTCAAGATCCGAGTCCGAGTCAATACCGAGCCCGAGTAAATATCGAGCTTAGGTCAGTATCGAGATCGAAATCTGGAGATCGACCAATATCAAGTCCGACCAAGATCGAGCTAAGAAACAAGAGCCGTTGCAGCCTCACTAAGGGAGAGAATCTCGGCGGGAATTAAGGAAAAGCTAATTTATCATGGGATTCCCACTATGTATTTTTAATTATATCCAAAGTAGGATTTCTCCACTATAAGAGGGATGTCTATTATTTATGTAAGAACATCAAACATTATACATTAAGGCATATATATACACTCTCATATTCAGATATTATAGAGCTCTACAGAAATATAGTAAAGAGATTATCCTTTTTGCGAGCCTTGTACATTGATCCATCTACCTTGTTTATAAATCGTTTTCTACTCCGTTTAGTTTGTATTTCATTCCTTTTTTACGGTCAATATTTGATAATATATATATTTCTACTTACTTTTCCGATTTGTGACGAGTTATACCACGTGTCCTTAGAACTACGTATAAATTCAACTCTATCCGTTTTTCGGGTAAACAATTTCAAATGTTGATAAATATTAACCAGTATATCAGTAATTTATCAACCATTGGAGAAGAGAAGAAAAAAATGGACAAGAAAATATTGCATAACAAAATCCAAAATCTTACCAGCCAATTATACGTTTTAGTTTATTAAAATATTGTGAGGTCAATGCATGAACCAAAATAAGGTAGGTAAAACTAGAGGAAAATTAGCTGAGGCCTGTGATTGATTAGTATTAACATAATAGCCGCAGAAACAACGAGGTATTACAGTGGGCCAAATATGGCATAGATTGGATTGGACAAAGATAGCCGAAAAAGTGTATAAAATTTATATATATATATATATATATATATATATATATATATATATATATATATATATATAAATATTCGGTTATTATGTTAAGAGCTACTTCCAATAATTTGAACAAATTATTTTATTATTTAACCATCTAATATCAAAAACCTATCCAACAGACTAATCTATATTTGCGCCGTGCATAATCTATTTAAAGGGAAAGCGCTTTATGTCCGGAATTAATTTGCATTTTCACGACTCAATCGTCGAATCCAATTGATGGTTAGACAAAAATCTTACCTTCAACCCTTTCAAAATATTTACTAGTATTGCATAAGACCTAACACATTATCTACTCTTTGGTTCTTAATTAATTACGATTCCTTAAATGTTTAGTATTATTATAGTACCTAATTTACTGCTGAACGTCACAACTAATTACCAAGAATTATCAAGTGGTTAGTTCAAAGACTTATAGTTACCACCGAAGACGATGGATGTATATAGTTTTTCAAAACACAATTTTTCAATATTTGGTTTACGAACCAACCCTCAAATTACATATTCCTCCTTTGTTTTGAGGAAACCATGGGCTAATCCAACCTACATTAGCGTGATTCAGGACATCACCTTTCGTAATATTTTTCTTTTTGCTCTTATCAGTAATTTTGGTATTTGTTTTCTAATAATTAATGGTTTTATGATTTAACCTAAAAAAAGAAGGAAAACGTGGGGTCCTTCATTGAATATTTTAAACTAAAATATTTTTCTTCTTATTACATAGACTGAAAAAATTCAATTCCTAATTATTTAATGTAACATTTATTGTTTAACTTTTATTTTGATACTGTAAAGGAATTATGTTTAAAAGATAATTACAAGTAATTATTCTTATACTTAAAATTAGTAACTTAGGAAATGAACTGGGTAATCCGATACAACTAGTTAAAATACACTAATAGTATATATTGTATATACTAAGTTATAGTTATATATATATATATATATATATATATATTATGCGATTAGTGTATATAATTTAGCCTATCAGTGCGTCGGCATCACATCATTCGTTTTCTTTTCAAAACACCTTAAATTTCCGCTTTTAAAATTATACAATAGCTTCCTAATGAGCGTCCGGCTCATGTTTGAGCATTTTATTCAATGTGGATGGAGAATATTAGTATTATTTTGATCATATATATGCAAGGTGAGGTCATTTAATTAATAACTCATCGATGTAAAAAGGAACATTCTTCATAAATGTAATACTAAATACATGTTTCGTACGGGACTTATCATAACAACTAAGGAAATTATACAATATAAATAATAGTTTCGATCGCGAGCTAAAAGTAATATTACCCATTTTAATTTCTATTGAAGTGGCCATCAAACAGTTGCATTTTCCATGACAATTTAATCACTACCAATTAGTCACTAGTTTTTCAAGGCTAATTAATTCTTTTACGGACTGGTAAACCAAACATGCAGCTATTATGACACTACTATATTTTCCTTAATACATTTGCTTGGAATTTTCTGAAGAATAAATTATAAAATATCTCATTAGGATGCCTAATTATAAAGGAAGGCAAGGCTTAGCACAATGATAGAGTTGTTACTTTGGACATTTTTGAAAAAATACAAAATATCTGATATATGCACATTGTCCTAAGCAAACCTACATTGATAGAAGTGGGTCCTATCGAACCCATCCTTTTCTATTTAGATCATAGCACATACTCCATTTAATTTAAATTTAAATTCACTCAGCTACTAAAAGAGCCGAGAATTCGATCTATCCGAAACAATCTTTTTATCCTGGCCTTACCTTATATACCCAATATCTCTCTTGTATTTTGTCGATGTGGGACTCTATCTAAAGTTTGGGGTGTTATATAATCCCTTCTTATGGACTCAGCGTCCTCGCTGAGGTTTGTCCTACTACATGGGATTCGCCTAGACTCAACAGTGAGATTTGCCTAAATTTAGTTGAAATTTGACCCACAATCCGCAAGGCTGACACAATAGTGGCTCTGATACCATCTGGAACAGCCCAACCCGCTAGTAATATTGTCCACTCTGGGCCTAAGTACTCACGGGTTTAAAACGTGTCACTATGGTCTAAGGCTTGTTAACTTATATACCCAGCATCCCTCTTGTATTTTACCAATGTGGGATTCTGTCTAAAGTCAGGGGTATTACATACACCCCCTCTTATGGATTGCCCCGCCTAACCGGGATTTGCTTAAACTCAGTTTAACTCTGAACCACTATCGGCAAGGCTAACACAAGAGTGACTCTGATACCATCTGTAGCAGCCCAACCCGCTAGTGATATTATCCGCTTTGGGCCTAGAACCGCATGACTTTAAAATACGTCACTAGGGTCTAAGACTTGTTAACTTATATACCCAACACCCCTCTTATTTTTTTGTCTATGTGGGACTCTATCTAAAGCCTGGAAAGTTACACTATTGGGAATATTGTTGCTCCCAAACGCACACGCAAGTATACATGATCGACAAGTAATATAGGATTATAAGTCCAGATATTGTACCCACGGGGACTTGTGATTAACTATCAAATAAATTAAATGCAAATAATTAATCTATTCAAGCGAATCCTAAAGTAAGAGTATTTAACTAAAACTAATCTACAAACTAAGAGTTTAAAGTAAACAAGTTGGCGAAAGTAGACACGAATTTACTGAGAGATAATATTCTAGACTATGGGTTGGCTAATAATCCTGTTGAGTCTTTCACTTAAAGTGTCTAATTAATTTATCTGATTTATTGGTTGACAGGGTTAATATTACTCGTAGTATTCTCCCTAATTACTACTCGCCTATTCAAGCTAACCTAACGCCTATATTCCTATGGAATCAGGATTAGCAAGAACACATTTATAATTCTCGTATAGTAACCAAGCAAGGCGATTAGGTATATCCCTATCCTAACTGCAAATCCGTTCCCGATACTCAAGTTCAAGATCTTACTCTACTCAATTTTATATGCAATCTAAAATTTCCTCTCCTGAGTTCAATCCTAGATTCGTAGATAGTATTTAATTGTTGATCAAGCAATCAAATAATTAAGCGCAAGATTGAATAAATAAATCATTGTGATAAAATAATAAGAACAATTCAAGTTTCAAACTACAACGTTCATGTAACACCAAAAACTCTAGAACTAATAAATTATGAGATTAAAGGATGGGAAGAGAAAGAAAAACTGAGAATCCTTGCTCCCGCGTGTTCCGTGCATGTATTTTCCTCTCAAAGTGGTGTCTCCCCCTCCAAAATAGGTTTAGACTTGCTTTTATACGAGTTGGGGGGTATTGGGTCGAAATAACCTTGTCCCGGACGAAGTAGGATACTTTTCCGTCATTCAGCGCCCAGGGTAGCGCGGGGCGCTAGCCCTGGAGCGGCGCTACACTATCCAAATTTTTCATTTTGTTCCATTTTTGCTTCGACTCATGCACTTTCGTCCCACACTACCTCCAGATGATCTACATATTAAAATACCACGAATTAACATAATGTATAACATTACACATCCGAAATTTATTAAACATGTGCATATAAATATATATTCTTTAAGCTAAATATCAACACCCCACACTTAAACTCTTGCTCGCCCTCGAGCAATGGGACTATCAACTACACCCCAACAACATACACATCTCAATTAGAGAGGAACACTTCAATTTTTAACTATACACTCTACTCTTGACTATGATCGATGCCGACAATCAAGTATGAACATACACATTTCACATTATTCATGTTTCAAATATGCCCAAGTATAAACATTTCAATTCAAACAATCTATCCGTCACCACCCTACCTCAAGAGCCAACTCATTACCACTAAGCACGCTCAACTCGCGCACTCACCCAACAAAGCAAGTTTACAACATTACCAATCTATATTGAGATCATATGCTCTCACCAACAAATAAAAGAGTGAATATATAATAGTCCACACATTCAAATATGCCTTTGAACATAATTTAAGGACATCTCACAATTTGAACAAAAACAAGTTGCTCACTTTCACAAAGAATTCATTTGCATCCCGTGGCCGTACCATAAGCTTGCCCGTAGTATACATTTCTACTAATCTAAGTGATAGAAACTAAGGGTCTACCAAACTATGTAGAGAACCAGGTTCTTTATAAGTTCCCACAGAATTCACGCACACAGCGGTAAGTAAATGACACAATAGAATTTTATGTGGAAAACTCCCAGCTCACGGGATTAAAAACCACAATCTACCCTTGTAGGATTTCAACTTCACTACTGAGCAAACTTTAGATTACAACCTATTGTAACCTAAGAATTAACCTCTTAATACCTCACTAACTTGTAACAACTCTATTATAAGCCACTTTGTAATAACTCTATTACAAATACTTACAACTCGACTAACTCTAACTAAGACACAAATACAAGGCTTATGATTTTACAAAGATTTCCTACACAGTGCTTCTAACTAAGCTAAGTGGGAATTACAAGTAAAGTGCTTTAACAAAGGTGCAATACAACTAAGGACATGTAATGACTCAATACATGAAACTGGTCCTTCGTTATGTTGTTCTTTGTTCTTGATGCCCTTGAAAATCACTTGCAAGATTGACACAAACTTGAGAAAATGATTGATCAATTCTGAATGTGCAAGTGTTTTGTTTTAACTTTGCTTGATGTTATTTATTCATTTGTGACATCACTTAAATGATGCAATCAAGTTAGATAAAGGGCATTCCCCATAAAGTTGACTGCTGCACTATTTTTGCACAGTTGCGTGTGCAGGCAATAACTTTACAGCTGTGGGGAGTTGACTTATACCATCACCAAGGGAACTAGTGGCCATCTGTTCCCTCTGTTGTTCCTTTGACTCTGAAGAGTTGAACCATGTCCCCGACTTACGACTTATTGTTCTTTAAGTACTTGAGGATGTGTAACACGTTCCTTATCTGGTTCTTATCATTAAGTTTGTTAGATAATCAAAACATAACAGGGATACATATAACCTATCAATTTCCCCCCTTTTGATGATGACAAACTTATAATTGAAGTTCCTCATATGAACCAGAATGGTAGATCAGTTTCTTGTATTCCCCCTAAATCTGTTCCCCCCAGCCAGTGTTTTAAAAGGCGTGAGCGTAAGGCGGAGAGTTTTACATATGCCTCATCGGGGCGTAAGCCCCATAGGTATTTAATTTTTAATATTTTATAAAATAATATAATGACAGTTAATATTTATAAACAAGTAAAATTGCATAAAAATTGAAGAAAACTATATATATGTGTGCTCCATCCCCACAAAAAACTAATCAAAATAATCTATTATACGTTACTTACAAGCACAAGTAATTTGAGTCTAAAAGAATAAAGTTTTCTATATGGAGGAACAAAAAGGATGATTAACCTGCAATTTGAACTTTGAATTTGCTGTTATGAAGAAAAATATAGTTTTCTTTGTATTTGTAAAAAAAATTAAATATTCATTGCTTTTGGGAGATATTAGAAGACTAGCGGATAAGATAAAAAATTGAGAAAACTATGAATTAGCGCTTAAATTAATAAAAAAGATCTTTACTTTTAAATTTAATACTTTTGAGTTCCTTTTTAAACCTTTTGAGTAATTACCAAACTGACTTTTGAGAATTTGGGTATTATATGAAGGACTAATTCAACAAATTTTATTTTAATTTGAAAAAGTCTTTAGGGCTTACTCCTTACTAAAAAATGTGCCCCGAACGCCCGCGCGTACTCCCCAAATTGCGGGGCGTACGCCTCATGAAACTTTCGCCCCACACCATCGCCCCGAGACATTTTTGGTACGCCTCGCCCCGGGGCTCGCCCCAGAAACGCCTTTTAAAACAGAGCCCCCAGCTTGTCCCCCCTCAATTATATTCCCCCTTTTTGGCATCATAAAAATATCAGTAGCAAGCAATAAGCAAAAGAGCAAGACATACACAACAAAAAGGATGAAACGTCCGTTATTTTTTGGAAATTAAGCAGGGAGTAGTTCCATTGTTACTAAAACATCCACAAAATGAAAACAATAAAAGGTACCAGTCATAAACATCATTAAGACTAAAAACAAAGGACTGACACTAGGAAGGGAACAGTGTTTAGGGAGCACTGGAAGGAGAAGGCCTAGATGAAGAGGCAAGGTTTCTAAGAAGGATGTCCATTCGAGCATTAGCTGACACCTGCTCGTTGAGCAGTCTCTCCTTCAGGTCCTCAACCTGTTTTCTGAGGTCAGCACTTTCTTTTGTCAGACGGGAAACCTCTGTGCTGTGAGAGATGCTACAACTAGGTGCCTCCTGAACCTGACTGAGCTGACTTTCGAGAATGGCATTCCTTGCCTTCATCTTCCTTATCTCTTCAAGTGGCACTGTTCTGTGCGTTGATCAGCTGGGAGAAAGTAAAATTGCTGCGAGCCCCTCCACTTCGGTCAATGAACTCACACTCTTCTAGGGTGGTCTTGGAGAAGGTTTGCTTGCGAGTTCCCACCTTAGCTTTTCCCAAAGGGACTTTGAAAAATTCAAAAACTTTAGTGAGGAGGAACCCGTAAGGCAGCCCATGATTACCATCCTTGAACTCTGGCACCTTCTTCATGTGTTCTATCATAAGACCAGGCAGGTTTATAGTGGTGTATCTATCCAGTGCTTCCATGAGAACCAGGTCTGCTTGTGACGTAATGGACCATCTTTCTGCGCATGGGAGCAAAACTTTGTTCACCAATTCAAACAGTAGTTGGTACACTAGAAGGAGGGACTTCTTGTGTTCCCGTTCCCCTTGTTGTATTGCCTTATCCTTCATGATGGCATTTCTGAAGTTAGAAGAGCAGGTTCCCTTAATGGTGGACATTCCCTCAGTAGGAACACCCAAAATGGTTCCCAGTACAGTAGTGTCCATCACAAAATCAACACCATTCACTTTCAAACATATATTATCATCCTCAAATGTGAAGAAGTCGGCATAGAAACTGCGCACGTCTGCCTCATAAACTTTGGGACTGTCACTAGTGAACAAATGTGTCCACTGTTGGTATTCATAGATGTCAGCCAGTTGGCGCATTCCTGACATATCAAGAATATCAGGCGCAAATGTGTGACCCCAAAGTACCTTCTGATTTCTCAAATTCTCCCTTTCCTTATCCCTGACCACATTCACTTTAGCCTTTTTAGAGGAACCAGGTTCCTTATTAGCACCAGCCTTTCGCTTAATTGATTTTCTTACACTCTTTCTTTTGTTTGCAGATTTCTTGGAAACCTTCTCAGCAGACTCCTCAGCCACTCTTTCACCAGACTCCTTAACCACTTTCTCACAAGATTTTTCAACCTCAACCTTGCTCAAATCTATTTCACTCACAGATGACTCCCTTTTGGACTTTGGAACAGTAAGTTTCTTTGAGGACTTACAAACCAAGGAACCTGGTTCCTCTTCTACCTCAACATCACCAACTAGTGCAGGAGGCACTACCTTCTCATTTACAACCTTTCCATCTTTCACTAATCTGTTCTTCTTCTTTTCCTTTTTTCTTTTCCTTAAAACTGACTCAAGTTCTTCCTTCTTCTGCAACCTAGTGATAGGTCTCTTAGAAGTTGACTCTTGGGGAGTTGCTTGATTACTCCTAGCCCTAATGAAGCTTGCAAGAGCCATATTGTCATAGTCATCTTCACTCTCTTCGTTTTCCTCCTCAAACAGAGATCTCATCTCGGGAGGAACAATGGCCAATGGCTTAGCATAGAAATGAGGAGAGGGAGCGGGATCAGTACTGACGTAGGGTTCTTTTGAAGTACAAGGAGTTTTATCCCAAGTAAGAGCATAGTGCTCCTCTTGTGTGGAGGGATCGGGTCCCTCAGGAAGTTCTCCCGTAGTACTGTTTGGTGCCAGATTTTTGACAGGCACCATTTCCCTTCCCTCCACTATTAGACTATCACCTTCCCCCTTAGACTCATTTGTTTCATACACGCCTTCATACTCACCAACTACACAAACCTCATCAGCGATTGACAACATATTCTCTATGGCCTCTTGTTCTTGCAAACCCAAAGTAAACTCAGAAGACATAAAAAGAGCATTACCTATAGACTCGGCGAGATTCAAATCAAGACATGGGGTAGTATTTGCCGATTCATCGTTGTTAGAACCCACTCCTTGCATCTTAGAACATTTTTCCACTAGTCGACTAGAAATTTCCTGATTGTCTTTTTCCGCCACTGTATCTGCTTCTACCATTTTTTCGACGAGAAAGAAGGCAAGGCTGCTGCCACAAATTTCTTGCGATTCGAGGTTTTGAGACTCCTATGAGAGCCAGTGCTCGACTGAGTTGGAAAAGAGCAAGTAGGTGGTTGTGACTCTAGCTTAGGGTTTGGACTAGATGGTTTAGTGATTATCGGTTCTAGCACTCGGGTTTCAATAGGTGATGACACAGTGGGGACGATGCTTGGAACAGTCTGAATCTCCAGATTTTCAGACATGGTGGAGGATAGTGAGAGTTTGATGGAAGAAGATGGTGTTTGGTTTGAAGGAAAAAAGGGAATTTTGGGCTTTGATGTGAACAATTATGATAATGAATGTGAGACAGGTTACTTAAGAGTGGTGAGGGACCAGTTAGGAACGGGTATCAAGTTGGGTAGGCGAGTTATTTCATAACGGGTAGGACGCATAAGTTCCAAAAAGAGAGAGAAAGGAAGGATTGACATTTTAATGACGTGGCACCATTTCAGCCGTTAAAAAGATGTGGATGAGAGTACATAGAAACTACTAACCTGTGTCAAAAGAAGCAGGTTCCCTGACAGATTTTGTAAATATGAACTTCATCTTTTTGACTGAAATGCGATATCATTGGCTACTTGTTTGCTCTGTAATCGTCATGCGTGTCTACTTGCAATGGTATAGAGATGAGTTAGACTTTGCCAGAAAACACTTTTTAGCTATTTTACCTGTACATTTCTTTCATAGCCAATCATCGAGGGACCATGTCCCTAGCTAGATTTCATCAACCCTAGTGCCAAGCGATTCTTTTCAAAGTTCTCTCTGCTAAGTGCTTTGGTGAGGATATCTGCAATTTGATCTTCTGTGTTGCAAAACTTCATGCAGATGAGCCCTTTCTCAACATTGTCTCTGAGGAAGTGATGCCGCACATCAATATGCTTTGTTCTCTTATGTTAAACTGGATTTTTTGCCATGTTGAGAGCACTAGTGTTGTCACATAGTAAGGGCACACAATCATAAAACACACCGAAATCTTCTAGCTGCTGCTTGATTCCTAGCAATTGAGCACAACAAGAGGCAGCTGCCACATACTCAACTTCAGCAGTTGAAAGGGCCACTGAGTTTTGTTTTCTTGTGCCCCATGAGATTAGACACGAACCGAGAAAATATGCTATACCAGAAGTGCTTTTCATATCCACCAAATAACCAGTATAGTGAGCATTAAAATACCCTATTAAGTCAAAGTTATCTCATGAGGGATAGTAGAGAACCAGGTCATGCGTTCCTTTGAGATACCTCAGAATTCTCTTTGCAGCCTTCAGATGAGACTCCTTTGGAATGGATTGAAACCTGGCACAGAGTCCCACACTAAAAATAATATCTTGTCTACTTGCTGTGAGATACAGAAGTGACCCAATAATACCTCTATACATAGTCTCATTTACAGGAGAACCGGGTTCATCCATATCCAGGAGAGTGGTAGTGGTAATAGGTGGATCAATGATCTTTGAACTCTCCATCTCGAATCTCTTCAGAAGCTCTTTGATGTAATTTTGCTGACTTATCATTGTGCCCCTAAGAGTTTGCTTAACTTGTAGACCCAAGAAGAAATTCAATTTCCCCATCATGCTCATTTCAAACTCACTTCCCATGAGTCTTGCAAATTTCTCACACAAAGAGTCATTTGTTGCTCCGAAGATAATGTCATCAACATAGACTTGCACTATGAGAAGGTTCCTTCCCCATTTCTTCAGAAATAGAGCGTTGTCAATTTTTTCTCTTGTAAAGCCATTTTCTAGAAGAAACTTGGACATCCTTTCATACCATGCATGAGGAGCTTGCTTCAGTCCATATAATGCCTTGTTAAGTTTAAGCACGTGCTCAGGATGCTCATGGCACTTGAAACCAAGCGGTTGTTTGACGAAAACTTCTTCTTTTAGAAAGCCATTCAGAAATGCACTTTTGACATCCATTTGAAACAATTTGAATTCCATATGAGATGCAAAGGCAATAAGGATTCTGATGGCCTCCATTCGAGCAACTGGATCAAAAGTTTCATCATAGTCAATTTCTTCTTCTTGTTTGTACCCTTGAACTACTAACCTTGCCTTATTTCTTGTGGTGTTTCCAAACTCATCAAGTTTGTTTCTAAATAACCACCTGGTTCCTATGACAATTCTGTCAGCAGGTCGAAGAACTAGGTGCCATACATTGTTCCTCTCAAATTGATGAAGCTCATCTTGCATAGTCGTAATCCAGTCAACATCTTTCAATACTTCTTTGATATTTTGGGATCTATTTGAGAGAGAAATGCAGAGAAGGAAAGTGAGTTTCTAGACTTTGATGTAGTTTGAATTCCTGAGTCAATGGGGGTGATCACATTTTGAAGAGGGTGTGAGATTTTGTGCTTCTAGTTGGACACCTGAATCTCATTATGAGAGGTTTCAGGTTCTTCTACATATGATCCATGTGTCATGTTCCTCACCTCAGCAGCTGGAGTTCCATGTACATCATCCACAACTCTATTTTCTGCTTTAGTTATTGTGATTGAGGGACCAGGTTCCTCTATGTCAGCTGGAGATTGAGCTGTACCATTGTCATTTGATTCTTTGACCCGGCTCATCATATCGGCCTTTCCATTTTCCATGTCAATAATTTCACCAGGGATATTTGATAACTCTCCATCTTGATAAACCTTATCATGTGCAACTTTTCCAAGAGGGTGTTGTTCTTTATCAAAGATCACATGTATTCTTTACTCAACACATTGAGTTCTTTTGTTGTATACCTTGTAGGCTTTGCTTTGTGATGAATATCCAGGAAATACTCCTTCATCACTCTTGGCATCAAACTTTCCCAGAGCTTCCTTACCATTGTTGAGAACAAAGCATTTGCAACAAAATGTCCTCAAGTGTGTTAGCTTAGGTTTTCTCCCATTCAGCAGTTCATATGAGGTTTTATTTAGGAGGGACATGATCATGCACCTGTTCACTAAGTAGCATACAGTGTTGACTACCTCTGCCCAAAAACCTTTTGCAACACCACTATCAATCAACATTGTCCTAGCCATGTCTTCAATAGACCTATTTTTCCTCTCCATGACACCATTTTGTTGAGGTGTTCTTGGAGCTGAAAAATTGCGACTTATACCATTTTCAGCATAGAACTCGTCGAACTTTGCATTGTCGAATTCTGTACCATGATCAGATCTTATACTCACAATATTATGGCTCATTTTTACTTGGATCTTTTTGACAAAGGCAGCAAACACTGAAAAGGTCTCATCTTTGAGTCTGAAAAACAAGGTCCATGTGAACCTCGAGTAGTCATCCACAATGACAAAAATGTATTTCTTTCCTCCTCTACTTGGCACTCTCATAGGTCCACATAGATCCATATGGAGGATATCAAGTGGCCTTGAGGTGCTTAATTCCTTTTTGGGTTTGAAGGAGGACCCGATCTGCTTTCCTTTTGCACATGCATCACACACATTGTGATCTTTGAAGCTTGACTTAGACAATCTACGAACCAGGTCCTTCCTGACCAACTTGTTCAGCAATGTAAAACTTGCATGGCCCAACCTTCTATGCCGTAGTTCAGTATCATCATCCACATCACTCAGACACGTGAGATCCCAATTATGTAGTGACTCAAAATCAGCGACATAGATGTTCTTGTATCTTTTTGCCATAAAGATCACATCACCAGTCATAAGATTTGTGACTGTGAAGATTTTGAACCAAATTCCACCTTGGTGCCTTTGTCGCAAATCTGAGAGACACTCAATAAGTTGTACTTCATGCCATTCACGTAATACATATTTTCGATTGAGTGAGTGAGAGACTTACCAATTCTTCCTACTCCAAGAATGTATCCCTTTTTTCCATTTCCAAAGGATACACTCTCTCCTTGCAGGGCTTTGAGTGAAAGGAAATCATTAGTGCCTCCAGTCATATGCTTTGAGAAGCCACTATCCATGTACCATTTTTGGCTGCCTCCTTTCACTGCTCCCTGCACAAGAGAATCAAGGATTATACTTAGAAACCCAAAAAAGTTTGGTCCCTTGTAATGAAGAAACGGGTGAATCAAAGTTCTTTTTGTCCAAGCAGGCAATACACGTTTATTATACGAGGGAGCAGGTGTTTTAGCTATAGGTACTTTTTCAGCAAAAACTTTATTTTTCTACTGGGACTGGAATCTGGCTTTACATGCTTCCTTGAAATGTCTAGTGTTACCACAGTGAGTGCAGAACCAGTTATCAGGAACAATAACGTACTTGTTGTGTGGGTTGTAAGGTTTTTTTTTCTTTTGCAACTTGATTCCCTGCCTGCCCCCTCCCCCCCCCCCCCCACTATTCGCATACATAGCAGTGATTGAATTAGAGGACCAGGTCCACTTAAGATATTTTTCTAGGTCACTCTTCACTCTGTCTAGATCTTTCTAAAGTTATCTGTTTTTCTCAAGCTCAGCACACAGACTAGATTTCACTGATTTTAGCTCATTTTCAAGCCTAAGGTGTGCCTCACTTGCAACTTCCTTTCCCTTTTGAGTGTTCATAGGCCTACTTTCCCTTCTTAGTTTCTCAGTTGTTTCCTTTAGGTATATAACTACAACCAATAGGTCATCTCTCTCATGCTCTATGTTTACAATTCTCTTGGTCAAAATATCTTTTTCCCTTTTTAAACTCTCAATGGTCTCTCTTAGATCAACTGCAACCACCACTAGATCATCTCTCTCGTGTTCTATTTCTCCTAGTTCCGTGGTTAGCACATTTTTATCATTAATGAGATTGTGATAAGCATCAATTAAAATATTAGCCAAAGATATAAGCTTCTTTTGAGAATAGGATTTCAAATTTCTTTGAACATCTAGAAAGTTTACCCCATCTTCATCGTCATCATCCTCATCCTCATTTGATTTAGCCATTAGAGCAAATATGGAATCATATTCAGCTGCTTCACTTTCTACTACCATCATGGAGATGTCACCTTGATCATCATCATCTCCAGATTCGCTGGAGGAGTCTCCCCATGCAGCAAGAGCTTATTTCACAACATTGTCAGCGACATCTTTTCTCTTGAACTTTTTGTTAGGAACCTGGTTCCTTTTGACTACTTTGTCTGTGTTGTGTTTGTACTGATCTTGCTTAAGAAGGGGGAAATCCTTGATGAAATGTCTTGGTATCCCACACTTATGACATTGGTCATAACCTCTTGGCTTGCTAGAGCTTCCCCTTTTTGGATTACCTCAATTTCTGCGAACCATTTTCTGAAATCTCTTTGTCAGGTAAGCCATATCGGCATCCTCACCACTTGAGTCATTTTTGTCTGTCTTGAGGACCAGGTTCTTCTCCTTTTTGGGATATCTTCTCTCATTGTCCTTCTTCTTCATTTTATAAGTTTTCATATTACCAATGAGTTCATCAATGGTCAGCTTCTGCAAATCCTTTGCCTCTGTGATGGCGTTTACCTTGCTTTCCTAGGAACCAGGTAATACACTAAGTATTTTCCTGACAAGTTTGTTCCTGGGAATGATTTCTCGAAGTGAGTGAAGCTCATTGATGATAGAGGTGAAGCGAGTGTGCATGTCCTGAATGGACTCGTCGTCCTTTATTCTGAAGAGCTCATACTCAGTTGTCAACGTGTCGATCTTCGACTACTTGACTTCAGTCCCTTCGTGTGCTGTTTGAAGAGCTTCCCAGATCTCCTTAGCACCATGACAAGATGAGATGCGGTTGTATTCATCTGGTCCGATGCCACAAACAAGAATCTTTTTTTGCCCTGAAATTCTTCTCAATAGCCTTTCTGTCAGCATCGTTGTACTCTTTTCTCGTTTTTGGGACTGTAGCTATTCCCCCATCAACAGTTTTCATGGGAACAAAAGGTCCGTCACAGATTACATCCCACAACTCTGAGTCCTCAGCCATGATGAAATCATGCATTCTTGTTTTCCACCAACCATAGTATTGGTCGTTGAATCTAGGTGGTCTGTACGTTGATTGTCCTTCCTCGAAGTTTGGTGGAGCAGCCATGATGAAGATCCTTTCTAGGTGTCAACCTTTTAGAAAGAACCTGCTCTGATACCAATTGATAGAAACTAAGGGTCCACCAAACTATGTAGAGAACCAGGTTCTCTATAAGTTCCAACAGAATGCACGCACATAACAGTAAGTAAATGACACAATGGAAGTTTACGTGAAAAACTCCCAACTCATGGGATTAAAAATCATGACCTACCCTTGTAGGATTTCAACTTCACTACTGAGCAAACTTTAGATTACAACCTATTGTAACCAAGGAATTAACCTCTTAATCCCTCACTAACTTGTAACAACTCTATTACAAACCATTTTGTAATAACTCTATTACAAAGACTTATAACTCGACTAACTCTAGCCAAGACACAAACACAAGGCTTATAATTTTACAATTTCCTACACAATGCTTATAACTAAGCTAAAGAGGAATCACAAGTAAAGTGCTTTAACAAAGGTGCAACACAACTAAAGACATGTAATAACTCAATACAGGAAACTGGTCCTTCGTTATGTTGTTCTTTGTTCTTGATGCCCTTGAGAATTGCTTGCAAGATTGACACAGACTTGAGAGAATGCTTGATCTATTCTGAATGAGCAAGTGTTTTGTTTTACCTTTGCTTGATGTTAATAATTCATTTGTGATATCACTTGAATGATGCAAGCAAGTTAGGTAAAAGGCATTCCCCATAAAAGTTGACTGCTGCACTGTTGCGTGTGCAGGCAGCAACTTTACAAATGTGAGGAGTTGACTTGTACCGTCACAAAGGGAACTGATGGCCATCTGTTCCCTCTGTTGTTCCTTTGACTCTGAAGAGTTGAACCATGTCCCCGACTTGAGACTTGTTGTTCTTTAAGTACTTGAGGATGTGTAACAGGTTCCTTATCTAGTTCTTATCATTAAGTTTGTTAGATCATCAAAATATAACAGGGATACATATAACCTATCACTAAGCTAGCCAAATCTAGGATCAATTAGGACTTTAAGGTTGTAATGTAGGTTAAGGGACATGTATGATACATTTAGGAATAGTGACTAACCCTCCTAAGTACTGTAACACACTACACTAAAAAATCGAGCACATCTTCTTCTCAACCAATTCACTCGCCATAAACCATACATAACATAGCCCTCTTTTCAATTAAGCACTTCTATACTCCCACTTGCACGAAATAGTAAGATTAGGAGGTGTGTGTTTCTCTACATTATTTAAACTATTATTTTTTCCTTCTTTCTTGCAATTTTGTTTTTCTACACACACTCCATACATTAAGATTCAATGGCTAGTGACCTTCCTTTTCCACAACTTTAGTGCACCTTAAGGTCCCTTCCATGGTTCCACTCAAAAACTACTCCCCAGTCTCTCACCTTGCTTCTTTTAGCGACTAAGTGTCTTACGAGATAAAGGTTCAACAATCTCAAATTAAGAACAAAATAGGGGCACCGCTTGTAATGTGGGTGCCAAAGAAAAGATTTATAGGCTCAAAGGGGCTAGCAACGAGAAATTTTATTTTCAAGTGACAAGCACATCTATGATCAAGCAAGAAACGCCTATGTCATCTCCTAGTCTAGCACAACTTAATGATTTCGCTTCAAGTAACACACGGGGCAAGTTCTAGACTACACAAGATATCACAGAAAATCACAGCTCGAGACGGTTCTTTTCAACTCCCAAGTCAAGCAAGCACATATAGTTGAGAAATTATAGCAATATTGCACTATGTGGCATACAAGTCAAACAACCGAGAAAAGGCGTCACAGAGTAGGCTATTTATTTACTCCGGCATCATAATTCAAATCAAATGCACGGGAAGATAGAGCGCATGCCATACCCTAATGTGCCAGCATCAAACACGTCAATAGGTGCCTCAGAGCAACTCAGTTTCTTCCTAACCTATTCCTAAAAAGAAAAACAAAGTACTCGGTTCGAGTTACACCCTTGGAAAAGAACCGGTGCCCAAAGAAAAATCAAGGGATACTACCTAACTATCCTAAAAAAAATCTTTTTGGTATTTTTAATCGGACTTTAATCCCTCGAGAAAATTATCCAAAAGATCCATCATCGGGAAAAGTCCGAGCTTTTACTCATTTTTTTTCTTTTCTCAATTTTTTTTGAATTACAAAAATCACTACACTAAGAAAGAATACTATAATTAAGCTAGGATAGCACATAAAATCATTCAAACAATCTCCTCACCCCATGCATTAAATTGTGCAATGTCCTCAATGCACACTGTAAATAACAATAGGGTAAAAGAGACTCCATGGTAGGCTAAGGGCCGAAGTATTAGCAGCTCACGGGATACTCAAACTTCTCCCAGGCATGATACTTTGTGCGGGTAGTTCAAACTTAGTTTCAACCATTGCTTTTATATACTTTATGTTAGCTTTGACTCCATGCACCTACTCCTACAAAAATACAAAAACAACACTAAAAAAAATAATACAATAAAAAATGAATAAAATAAAAAAGTAGAGTTGGGTTGCCCTCAATAAGCGCCTTATTTATATTCGTGACACGATTTCATCACTTTCACCACTTTTCTTCCACTTTGAGGATATGAATTGTATCCCCAACTTAGCATCAATTTTTCTGTCACGTTCCTGGGGCGGTGGTACAAATACAAATAAACCAAGTAAACAATGTCGCATCTAGCACTTCTTGGCCCTTAAGTGAGGTATGTCGTTATGTCTCCTTAGCATCACAAATTTCAGAATGTATACACTTTGTTCCCCATCCATTGACTCCTCCATAGGCTCAAATGGACCAATTCTCGTGTCACCAAACAAACACAATATTGAAAAGTGTTTAGAATGAGGCCCGATGCGCTCAAACTCTAAAAAAGCCTTGCTTTTAACATCCTCACTTTTGTACAATTCCTTAACCTTGGCATCATTAATAATATTTTGGTCAAATAGTTGAAATTCCTCTTTCCGCTCCATATGCTGGTCAGTATCCACAAAAATTAATTGTGAGGCATCAGATGCCTCAAATTTTTTATTCAATTGAGCCACTTGAGCTTATTCTTCTAGCCAAGATTGGCTCACGATATCTGCTTCTTCAAAGTTATCTTCTTGTGGGAACTCGCTATCTTCGTCGAGTTAGGGTTTTTCTTGAAAATTGGCCATTAATTCTTCCATCTAGCCTGCAGTCCTTTTATTGCTAAGGGATTCTTTTTGTGAATTTCATGTTGTTGCTCGGCTACTTGCCTCACCATGTGTCACGATCCAAATTAATCTCTGTCGTGATGGCACCTATCGTGGAACTAGGCAAGCCGACTCATTTCCAAAACAAACCGATATATTTTCATTTCAAATATAATTTCAAGGTTATTTAACATAAAACCTCCATTTAAAGAGTTCAAATCAAAGAAAAATAGAAGTGCGGAAAAGAAAAGCCCGACATCGAAGTGTCACTAGTCATGAGCATCTACTACAAACTGTCTAACAATATCAAGGCTAACTCAACCTGAAAAGTAACTAAATACAACTAGAGGAAGATAAGAGGGAGAAGAGCAGGGGTTACGATCGCCAAACAGCTACCTTGCTATCTCCAAGAAAATCTGCAACCAGAACACTCAATAACCGCTACTGTGTCCAGCTACACCTGAATCTACACACAAGGTGCAGGGAATAACGTGAGTACGCCAACTCAGTAAGTAACAACAATAAATAAAGACTGAGAAGTAGTGACGAGCAATAAAGCATATAACGTCCATATCGTGAAATCTCAGTAAAGTATAACATGCTTTAAAAATCAGTGTTTGAATCAAATCATCTCGTTTAAACCCGGTTCCAGTAAAAATCATTTAAATATATTTTTCCAACAGTTTTTCAAACAAAGGCTCAATACAAAGGTGAGCAAAAATGATGAAATCATAAACAGCCCCTCGGGCATAACATCACTCATATACAACCACTCGGGCAAACCTCACAGTCACTCTTGCCACTCGGTCATACCTCACAATCACTCTTGCCACTCGGTCATACCTCATAATCGCTCATGCCTCCCAGTCACTCAGCACTCGGCACTCGCACTCACTAGGTACCTGTACTCACTAGGGGTGTGTACAGACTTCGGAGGGGCTCCTTCAGCCCAAGCGCTATAATATGCATGGACAACTCACGTGCAAAAATAATAAAGTATGCTGCAGGTAGGCAGCCCCGATCCACACTCATCCTCACAAATCAGGCCCTCGGCTTCACTCAGTCATAAACCTCTCAAGCCACTCGGGCATCTTAGTAAAACAGGGCATTCGGCCCAAAATATTTATATTCATCCAAATAGAGTCATAAAACTGAGTTATGCGGTAAACAAGTATAAACATGACCGAGTATAGATTTTCAATCGAAAACAATGAGAGGATGGTAAGAAACAGCCCCTAAGGGTCCAAACAGCATTGGCGCAAGGCCCAAACATGGCATTCAGCCTAATTTACGGAAATTCTTTCTAAAACATATAAGTATCAAATGGTTTCAACAAAGTATGCAACTTTACAGTTGCTACGAGACGGACCAAGTTACAAATCCCCAATAGTGCACGCCCACACGTCCGTCACCAAACATGTGCGTCACTTCAAAATAGTAGAATGATACGAAATCCGGGGTTTCATACCCTCGGGACTAGATTTACAATCGTTACTTACCTCAAACCGCGAAATTCTTATTCTGCAATGTCCTTTCCTCGTGAATCGGTCTCCAAACGCCTCAAATCTGGTCATAAATAATTCGTTTCAGTCAATAAAATTCATTGGAATTAATTCCACAAGATAATAATGATTTTCCATAAAATCCGAAAATTAGCTCAAAATTTGCCCGTGGGGCCCACATCTCGAAACTCGACAAAAATTACAAAATACGGAAACCCATTCAACCACGAGTCTAACCATACTAATTTTACAAAAATCCGACCCCAACTCGACCCTCAAATCTTCAATTTAAACCAAGAGGGTTTTCAAATTTTTCCCAACTCAATTCACCAATTAAATGATAAAAACAACTATGGATTCGGGTAATTTAACCAATATTGAGTTAAGAACACTTACCTCGTTGTTTTCTCTAAAAATCACCCAAAATCGCCTCAATTCCGAGCTCCAAATCGCCAAAAACTGAAAATGGGACAAAGTCCCATTTTCAGAACTTAAACTCACTGCCCAGACTATTCTTCTTCGCGAACGCGGTTAGTTCCTCGCGTTCGCGAATCACAAAATAACTCTCATCCAAATTCCTCTTTCATGAACGCGACATCACCCTCGCGTTCGCAAAGCACAAAATGCCTCTACCTCAATGCCTTCTACGCGAACGCATTCAACCCATCGCCAACGCGATGCTTCGTTTCCCCCTCACTACGCAAACGCGACACCCCCTACGCGAATGCGTAGATTAATTTCCTGGGGGGCCTTCGGCTGTTTCCTCTCTTCTTCGCGAACGTGTAACACCTCTCGCGTTCGCGATGCACACCCAACCCACCCTTAGTGAATGCGTGCTTCTCTTCGCGAACGCGAAGAGCAAATATTGCCAGTCTCCCAGTTCCTCTACGCGAACGCGAGGCTCCACTCGCGAACGCGATGAAGGAAACCAGATGGTGCATCAGAAAAATTCCGGCAGAGTTCCAAGTCCAAAATCCAACCCGTTAACCATCCGAAACTCACCCGAGCCCCTCGGGAGCTCAACCAAATATACGAAAAAGTTCTAAAATATCATACGGACTTAGTCGAACCCTCAAATCACCTCAAACAACGCTAAAACCATGAATTACACCCCAATTCAAGCCTAATGAACTTTGAAATTTCTAATTTCTACAAACGACTCTGGAACCTATCAAATCACGACCAATTGACCTCAAATTTTACACACAAGTCATAAATGACACAACAGAGGTATTTTAATTTTCAGAATCGGATTCCGACCCCGATATCAAAAAGTCAACCCCCCGGTCAAACTTCTCAAAAATTAAACTTTCGGCATTTCAAGCCTAATTCCTTTACGGACTTCCAAATAATATTTCGGACACGCTCCTTAACCCAAAATTACCATACGGAGCTATTGGAATCGTCAAAATTCAAATCCGAGGTTATTTACACATAAGTCCATATCCGGTCCACTTTTCTAACTTAAACTTTTCAATTATGAAACTAAGTGTCTCATTTCACTCCGAGTTCCTTTCGGACACGAACCAACTAACCCGATATAACATAATATAGTTTAATAACACAAAAAGAAGTAGAAATGGGAAAAACGGGGCTATAACTCCCGAAACGGCCTACCGGATCGTGACATCCTCCCCCACTTAAACATACGTTCGTCCTCGAACGTGCCGAGAGTTGTTCAAAAAGCCAAGAAATGGTTGTGTAACTTTGCCATGCACATACCCGGGGGTGATCCCACGTCACCCTATCCCATACAGGTCTGATAGCACAGCAAAACTAAAATTCCTATATTCAACCTAGCCCACAAGCCTTCGAATCAAATTTCCGACATCCGAAATTTCTTATAAGATCAGAAGTTCGCATCTACATACCGTATAAGTCTGAACAAGCTATACCAAAAGCCGTACCCATAACTCAAATACTCAAATTCAAATACCGCATAGCTCGAATGCTCGGAGCAATGATTTCAAATCACAGTATCGATTCAAATCAACCTAGTGCTGGTAATAAGCATCATATCAGACAAAACCTCGTTCTAAAACCTTCGTACACTGTCGATGATGAAAGAAACATACCGAATTCATAACCATTCATTAGACCAACAGGTTATGGAGCTCCCGTTCCTTCTACAAGAACTATAGCCAATTTCAAAGCCGACTTCCGATATTATCCTCCCAATTATACCACAATCAAATCTGATAGCATCCATTCTAGGCCCAATGACCTCGTCTCATCCAACACGACCACTCTAATAACATGACATATCAATACAATCTAAATCCACAACTCGTGCACCAGATAGCAATATTCCAAATGTACCCAATCGTAACAATGACCCAAATAGGAGAACCGTTTCGCAAGCTCGACGAGTACCACCCCAACGCAATGCTAATAACCCATCACACACCGCAGAACCATAACACATGAATCTTACACGAGGGATCATATTTCCACATAACTCTGCTACAATACGCGACCCTATCCAAATACTAGTCCATATGAAAACACCTTAAGCCACCCTGCTAAAATCAATAACCATGCGCAATTCGACATCAAGTACCCAAAGTGCATTACCATAACCACGGAGAAGCAAACGACACCATGCCACATAAAACCCGAAAGAACATAACCAATACGTTATCAACCAAGAAATATCCAATACTATTCTCGCTCAAATTCCGCTATAAGGCCACAATAGAACCGCACCATATGTGCATATAACCACGAATCACAACTCCTCGTAGCATAGAAGAGTAACTCACAGATCATTTCAAAACACGAATAAGCTTCACATCAACCGAAGGGCACATCCTTCAATAATAGCAGTATAGAGCCAGCAATCCGGCTCGGTGTAGAATACACATCCTAATTGGGCCTACCAATGGGCCCCCAAATCAACTATGGTCAGCCACCAATAGATAAACAACCTCCGAAAGTCCACAATGATGGAATCATAATACCTTCTATCATCTGGCTAGCTCCGGCCATAACTTCACAGTCCACAACCATAAAACAATCTGCTCCTGAGAACTCCCAATCTCCAATTCAATAGAACACATGAATCACTATATTTGATTCCACCTCCACCGCCCGAATGCCTAACACCTATCTCATACACAGTCATCCCACGAGAAATACTCAAAATTCTTCAGTGCCACATCGCAAAAATTTGAATATCAACAGTCGATCAACCAGGAGAGTGTCGCAATACCAGTGAAGTACCCATAAATCAAAACACACTGCCCCTTCTGAAATGTACACTCTCATCAAGCTATACCAGATAGTAATATCATTTACTTAGTCATCGGAAACCGTTCATGCTGCCTAAGAATTTATGTCCTTCCCTTCAAAACTAAACTGTGACCTTGTACATGTAAATCCTATTCCCGCACAACACACCACATCTATTATGCCATCGTGTGACAAGCATAAGAATTCCATTATCAACTCTGAGTCACTAGCAAATTACATACCTTATTAGTCAGAAACCTTTTTCTTATTTCTTTCAAGGAGGAAATCATAACACACAACAAGTTCCGTACATCGGTAGAAAATATCCGGTTCAAACCATGGTAGAACCCATCCTGAACACTTTGAAATTCATTCGCACATAACCAAGTTATCTGAACTGAATTCCTCTAACTCCACCAAGCCACACAGGTTGCCAAATTCGAGAGCATTGCCACAAAACACCTGTAGATACTAGCCACATCATAAGTACCCAAAGAACCGATCATACCCATTACTGTGCTAACCCAACCTACTACCAAGCTGTCCTATTTCTCCAAGTTCTTTCTAAATTCCCTTCAAATTGCTACTTTTTCCTTGTTAGAACACTACTATCCTTAACTAAAACTTACCCCACGAACTCTAGCATAGAATCATGCCGCCCTAAGGCTTATAAGCCGCCGAATTCCCTTTTTATGTATTCCAAAGGTTCCACAACCAAAAATGCTTACTCCGAAGAGACTTTATGTGAATCTAAAACTGTTTCCTTCACCTTCTTGATACTGAAATGCATAATTCACAATGATATATGATTCCAGGAGTCTCAATACCGTTCAATGCAACTCCCAGTTTTCTAGACATATTTATAAATCTTGAATCTATTGTAACCATTCTCGAATTAACCGACCAAACGGACCGAAACGACTTATGCCCCATTAGCACACCAACACCCAGGGGAATAAAGAGTAACCCACGCTCCTACGCAACTGAGCAAATTCCCACTTCATGTACACTACATTCTCTGTGAATAACCACTCAATTATTTTATGGTCCTCCTATAACCATAGAGTGTAATACAACTTGTGTCCAGAAATTCCTTTAACCGAGTCATCCTCGACCTCGACCACTGCAAGTCATAACTGATTTACCGGTATACCCCGAACCGAAACTAATACGACCCATAACCGTGCAATCAACTCGTCGATAGCAGACTCCCCCACTTAGCCTTAAGCTGCAATTATATAAAATTAGAAATCGTAAGGATTTCTCCTTCTCAATTACCAAGGTTTCGCACCGTTAACCTGCCAGGCTTCTCGAAGTCTTTTATTAAGCCTTTCATGAACATTCTGAATCTCCAGCCAAAATCACACACGCGACCTCCTACCGGGTATCAAGTAATATTCCTCGCAAAGCTTCATCAACATCACGTCACTGCTAGCTGCACACAGGAGATAACCCACATGTGGAATTCCTTGCCGAAATCTTCCAATGACACTACACTAAGTGCAATGACCACTAAATCCGTAAATTCTCCTGAGTTCATGCTCACCCACCATTTGTATAAGTATGCACTTTCCCTATTGACATCAACTGTACGTCAACAATACCTTCTGAACTCAAGTCATATTGCACCTGACACGATAATCAGATCTTCACGCCTCTATTCATTTCAAACACACTCCTTTCTGCCGTATTCAATTTTCCTTTGTACACTAACCATCACTCCAAATAGAGTCTGCGGGTCGATTCACATACTAACATGATTCCAAACCATTCTACACTTTCTCAAGGCGCACGACTACCCTACTAGTGAATCCATATGCTAATCTGCCACTCTTACTTCGGTTAAATCATCTCCTTTAAGAAACTTCTCAACCTCTACGTCTCTTACTTGACCTGCTAGTACTTCAACCACCGCGAAACACTTCCCGTCATGTCGTCCCTCATACTTTGCTACCCAACCGCTGCATCAAATCAAAATGTATATCTGTCGCACCTGAACCAATACAATGTTACCGACTCTAAGTCTCTTCGAAGATCATCTTTCTCGAGCTATCAAAATCAAAAATACTCATTCGCAACCATAATTACTACACAATCACTTACTCTTCTTGAGTCCAAACTCATTGACAAGACATGAGAATTTAATTTGCCCCAAAATTTAACAACGTGAAAGATCCTTCAAACCATTCACACTCGAGACCGTACATTACATCAAAACAAAAATCAAGCGCCCAATGGCCTTCATTTACATTTCAAGGAAACACTTATCGTCATATTCAAATCGTCTTAACACATCCCGCAGTTACATCATACTTATCACAAAGCCATTCCACCGCTCATCGAGCCACGAATTCCACTCGTAGGGGCATTACCGGACATATGAGTCCGAATGTATAGGTTACAACTGAAGCTACCAAGCCAAAACTACGGTTTAAACCTGGCCTCAAGACTAGCCCATAACCAAAACACATAATACACATCTCGAACCTCGTTCATAGAATCACAAGCCGGCGATGCACAACTGATACCGAGCGCTCATGTGCGCATACGAATGCGTGGAAGGAATTCAAAGAGTTATGTTTCAAGATGAATCAATTTCGCACGATAGAATACATGAAAGTGAAATTTTCCTAAGGGTTCTGCAACCTCTCGAAGATAAGTACAGACGTCTCCGTACCGATCCGCAAGACTCTACTAAACCCGCTCATGACTCGAGAGACCTATGTAACCTAGGCTGTGATACCAATCTGTCACGACCCAAACTAACCTCTGTCGTGATGGCACCTATCGTGGAACTAGGCAAGCCGACTCATTTCCAAAACAAACCGATATATTTTCATTTCAAAGATAATTTCAAGGTTATTTAACATAAAACCTCCATTTAAAGAGTTCAAATCAAAAAAAAACAGAAGTGCGGAAAAGAAAAGCCCGACATCGAGGTGTCACTAGTCATGAGCATCTACTATAAACTGTCTAACAATATCAAGGCTAACTCAGCCTGAAAATTAACTAAATACAACTAGAGGAAGATAAGAGGGAGAAGAGCAGGGGTAGCGATTGCCAAACAGCTACCTTGCTATTTCCAAGAAAATCTGCAACCAGAACACTCAATAACCGCTACCGTGTCCAGATACACCTGAATCTGCACATAAGGTGCAGGGAGTAACGTGAGTACGCCAACTCAGTAAGTAACAACAATAAATAAAGACTGAGCAGTAGTGACGAGCAATAAAGCATATAACGTCCATATCGTGAAATCTCAGTAAAGTACAACATGCTCTAAAAATCAGTGTTGAATCAAATCATCTCGTTTAAACCCGGTTCTAGTAAAAATCATTTAAAGATATTTTTCCAACAGTTTTTCAAACAAAGGCTCAATGCAAAGGTGAGCAAAAATGATAAAATCATAAACAGCCCCTCGGGCATAACATCACTCATATACAGCCACTCGGGCAAACCTCACAGTCACTCTTGCCACTCGGGTATACCTCACAATCACTCTTGCCACTCGGGCATACCTCACAATCACTCTTGCCACTCAGGCATACCTCACAATCGCTCATGCCTCCCAGTCACTCAGCACTCGGCACTCGCACTCAGTAGGTACCTGCGGTCACTAGGGGTGTGTACAGACTCCAAAGGGGCTCCTTCAGCCCAAGCGCTATAATCTGCACGGACAACTCACGAGCTGCACGGACAACTCACGTGCCAAAATAATAAAGTATGTTGCAGGCGGGAAGCCCCGATCCACACTCATCCTCACAAATCAGGCCCTCGGCCTCACTCAGTCATAAACCTCTCAAGCCACTCAGGCATCTCAGTAAAACAGGGCATTCAGCCCAAAATATTTATATTCATCATAATAGAGTCATAAAACTGAGTTATGCGGTAAATAAGTATAAACATGACTGAGTATAGATTTTCAATCAAAAAAAATGAGAGGATGGTAAGAAACAGCCCCTAAGGGTCCAAACAGCATTGGCGCAAGGCCCAAACATGGCATTCAGCCCAATTTACGGAAATTCTTTCTAAAACATTTAAGTATCAAATGGTTTCAACAAAGTATGCAACTTTACAGTTGCTATGGGACAGACCAAGTTACAAATCTCCAACAGTGCACGCCCACACGCCCGTCACCTAGCATGTGCGTCACTTCAAAATAGTAGAATGATACAAAATCCGGGGTTTCATACCCTCAGGACTAGATTTACAATCGTTACTTACCTCAAACTGCGAAATTCTTATTCTGCAATGTCCTTTCCTCGTGAATTGGTCTCCAAACGCCTCGAATCTGGTCATAATTAATTCGTTTCAGTCAATAAAATTCATTAGAATTAATTCCACAAGATAATAATGATTTTTCATAAAAATCCAAAAATTAGCTCAAAAATCGCTCGTGGGGCCCACGTCTCGAAACTCGACAAAAATTATAAAATCCGAAAACCCATTCAACCACGAGTCTAACCATACCAATTTTACAAAAATCCGACCCCAACTCGACCCTCAAATCTTCAATTTAAACCAAGAGGGTTTTCAAATTTTTCCCAACTCAATTCACCAATTAAATGATAAAAACAACCATGGATTCGGGTAATTTAACCAATATTGAGTTAAGAACACTTACCCCATTATTTTCTCTAAAAATCACCCAAAATCGCCTCAATTTCGAGCTCCAAATCGCCAAAAACTGAAAATGGGACTTTAAACTCACTGCCTAGTGTATTCTTCTTCGCGAACGCGGTCAGTGCCTTGCGTTCGCGAATCACAAAATAACTCCCATCCAAATTCCTCTTTCGTGAACGCGACATCACCCTCGCATTCGCGAAGCACAAAATGCCTCTACCTCAATGCCTTCTACGCGAACGCGTTCAACCCATCGCCAACGCGATGCTTCGTTTCCCCCTCACTACGCAAACGCGACACCCCCTACGCGAACGCATAGATCAATTTCCTGGGGGGTCTTCGGGTGCTTCCTCTCTTCTTCGCGAACGCATAACACCTCTCGCGTTCGCGATGCACACCCAGCCCACCCTTCGTGAATGCGTGCTTCTCTTCGCGAACGCGAAAAGCAAATATTGCCAGTCTCCCAGTTCCTCTACGCGAACGTGAGGCTCCACTCGCGAACGCGATGAAGGAAACTAGATGGTGCATCAGAAAAATTCCAGCAGAGTTCCAAGTCTAAAATCCAACTCGTTAACCATCCGAAACTCACCCGATCCCCTCGGGACCTCAACCAAATATACCAACAAGTTATAAAACATCATACGGATTTAGTCGAACCCTCAAATCACCTCAAACAACGCTAAAACCATGAATTACACTCCAATTCAAGCCTAATGAACTTTGAAATTTCTAATTTCTACAAACGACTCCGGAACCTATCAAATCACGACCGATTGACCTCAAATTTTACACACAAGTCATAAATGACATAACAGAGGTATTTCAATTTTCAGAATCGGATTCCGACCCCGATATCAAAAAGTCAACCCCCCGGTCAAACTTCTCAAAAATTAAACTTTCGGCATTTCAAGCCTAATTCCTTTACGGACTTCCAAATAATATTTCGGACACGCTCCTTAACCCAAAATTACCATACGGAGCTATTGGAATCATAAAAATTCAAATCCGAGGTCGTTTACACATAGGTCCATATCCGGTCCACTTTTCTAACTTAAAATATTCAATTATGAGACTAAGTGTCTCATTTCACTCTGAGTTCCTTCCGGACCCGAACCAACTAACCCGATATAACATAATATAGTTGAATAACACAAAAAGAAGTAAAAATGGAGAAAATGGGGCTATAACTCCCGAAATGGCCTGCCGGGTCGTTACACCATGTCCATAATACAAGCAACACGTTCCACACCCTCTACTTCATTGCTCCTATCAAACTCATAAATATTATTAGATACATCATTATATGGACTCAGAGAAGGGTAAAAAGAATTAGGACAATCATCCCAATGGCCATCTTGACAACCACACACATTACAAAAATTCCACTCATAAGATTGAGATTCACAATTTTGCTACAAGTGTGGTCCTCCACAATATGGACATGGATCACCAAAATAAGAATAACCAATATTCGACCAATTCTCATTCCAAGATGCCATGTAAAAAAAATAATTAAAAAAGTACTACACTAAACTAAAATTAAAAACTTGAATAGATAAAAAGTAAAAGTCTAATCTAGTAAAATAGTTAATTTCTAAGTCCCAAGAAACGGCGCCAAAAACTTGTTGCTCCCAAATGTACACGCAAGTATACGTGGTCGACAAGTAATATAGGATTGTAAGTCCAGATATCGTACCCACAAGGACTTGTGATTAACTATCAACTAAATTAAACGCAAACAATTAATCTATTCAAGCGAATCCTAAAGTATGAATATTTACCTAAAACTAATCTAAAGTAACAAACTAAGAGATTAAAGAAAATAAGTTGGCGAAAGTAGACACGAATTTAATGAGAGACAATATTCTAGACTATGGGTTGGTTAACAATCCCGTTGAGTCTTCCACTTAAATTGTCTAATTAATTTATCTGATTTATTGGTTGACATAGTTAATATTACTCGCAGTATTCTCCCGAATTACTAGTTGCCTATTCAAGCTAACCTAACGCCTATATTCCTATGAAATCAGGATTAGCAAGAACGCATTTATAATTCCCGTATAGTAACCAAGCAATATTCTAGACTATGGGTTGGCTAACAATCTCGTTGGGTCTTTTACTTAAATTGTCTAATTAATTTATCTGGTTTATTGGTTGACATGGTTAATATTACTCGCAGTATTCTCCCGAATTACTACTTGCCTATTCAAGCTAACCTAACGCATATATTCCTATGGAATCAGGATTAGCAAGAACGCATTTATAATTCCTGTATAGTAACCAAGTAAGGCGATTAGGTATATCCATATCCTAACCGCAAATCCGTTCCCGATACTCAGGTTCAAGATCTTGCTCTACTCAATCTTATATGCAATCTAAAATTCCCTCTTCCGAGTTGAATCATAGATTCGTAGATAGTATTTAATTGGTGATCAAGCAATCAAATAATTAAGCGCAAGATTTAATAAATAATCAATATGGTAAAATAATAAGAACAATTCAAGCTTCAAACTACAACATTCATGTAGCACCCAAAACTCTAGAACGAATAAACTATGAGATTAAAGGAAGGGAAGAGAAAGAAAAACTGAGAATCCTTGTTCCCGAGTGTCCCGTGCGTGTATTTTCCTCTCAAATTGGTGTCTCCCCCTCCAAAATAGGTTTAGACTTGCTTTTATACGAGTTGGGGGCATCTTAGGTCGAAATAACCTTGTCTCGGACGAAGTAGGATACTTTCCCGTCACCCAGCGCCCAGGGTAGCGTGGGGCGCTAGCCCTGGCGCTGGAATTTTTGAGGTTCTGGAAACTGGGCCACGTGACGCTACACTGTCCCAAATTTTCTCTTTGTTCCATTTTTCCTTCAACTCGTGCACTTTTGTCCCACGCTACCTCCGGATGGCTCCTACACGTTAAAATACCACAAATTAATATAATTTATAACATTACACATCCGAAATTTACGAAATATGAATAAAATGCGAGGCAGTATGCATATAAATATATATACTTTAAGCCACACATCATATATATATATATATATATATATATATATATATATATATATATATATATATATTAGACCTGGCTGAACAAACCAAAAACCAGACGACACGGATTAACATGTAACACAAAGGTAAACAATGAATTTTGAATGCGTTGTTTGTTCGAGAAAAGAATTATTTCAGCACACATGAAATCCTAATTTTTAAAAACTTTTCATCCTCCTCTGCAAAAAATCTTTTAATATGAAATTATAATGATCATTCATTTATTTGATTCTTTAAATATTGATATCGCTTACAAAACTTTTGTGTACGCTCTGCTTACAAGGTCGGAATAAGTTCTTGTACACTCTATTCTTCTGAAATGATGTTGAATTTATTATTGTTGTACTCCGCTGCTAGGAGATGATGCTTAACAAATTAAATGTCAGTCTTGTGTCAAAGTTGGGAAACTAAACTAAGGGGACTGACCCTTGTATTTAAGTTAGGGAATTAAATTGTGGGGACAAATCAATAAAGATATCATACACATCTAGATTTATATTCAGAGCCATATTTTTGCAGAAGCTGAAGAAAATTTTAGAAGTTGGCAGACATTGTCCTTGACTCTTTGTCCTCCACTTCTTCCCTGCTTTGCCTCTTTTTTCTTCTTTTTTTTCTGTGTGTAACAGGGTGTGCATAATTTGGTATATACCTAATTATCAATTGAAACCAAAAATTTTGGTATTTCGGTATTCTGACATATTATTTGGTTTAAATTTTAAAAAAAATATGGTATATGATATTTACAAAAAAATATTAAAATATCGATACTGAACCAGAATACATACTAACTAACATAATACACATAGCCCTTTTCTTGACGTACTAAACCAAAAGAATAATCAGAATCTTGATCCAGTAATCAGAATCCCAAATCTTCAAAAATTTGATTGCGAACTTATTTATTATTTTATAGGAGTATAAACTTGTAGTCGTTATAGAAACTCATAAATATTAAAAGGCTATTGACATATTCTCCTCCCTCTTGCAGTTAAATAATAGGGATTATTATACAAATAGCCAGCAAGATTCAATGTTTACTTTTTGTAGTCGGTATATATAAATTATACTTTATTTATATATATGAATTATACACCCGTGGACTATTTTTAGTTTAAAAGATTAGATGGGCGACTATTTGTATTAATTCTTCTAAATAATAAGTAAGAATTAGCAAATATATTCTATCTAGTGTTAACAAAAAGAAAAAGAATAGCATGTGATTTTGTTTCAAAGGTAATATTATGGTTTCATTTGAAGAAATTATTAAGATTTAAAGCTGATAATTTACCTTATTCTATCTCTTGTATGAAAATTCCAACGGTAAGATTTGAGCAAAAGGGAAAAATGGTAAAACAATTCAGTTAAAGAACATATACTTATTAGTTTGAGAAAGTTCAAATATGTAAGAACACTTCATCTAATTTAATATGAAAGAAGTGTTGGGATCGAAATAACTTAACATCACGCGGAAGCTAATGAAGTAAACCTGGAAGAAGTTAAATTAGACGACAAAACGAAAAATAATTGACCTACATATGAGAAAACTAGTATAAAAAAAAATATAAAAACTATTGAGTGACAATTATTCCCCTAAACAAAACTCTAGTAAAGACTACATCGTGAATGCTATTATATTTTTGTGTGAAAGAGGGATCCTCAATATATAGAGGTGCACAAAGAAAGAGATCTGTCAAATATAAAAAAAAAATTATATTTTCTTTTAAGGAAAAGTAAAACTAATTATGATAAATATTTTACTTTCCTTCAAGTAACACGTAAATCAGGACAAATCCTAACAAGAAGTTGGTGGAAGTGTTTCCAAGTGAATCCATATCTGTTTGCGGAGGGTGAGGATGGTAAATACTTATCGAAACTAAGTGTTACATCAAATCAAATAATTTAATCTTTACGGTTAAAAATTAAGTCAAAATACATATATTACTTAACAATAATTGGGTGATAAATGTGTGTATACAAGAAACATGTTTTGCATTCGTGAGTTTGATATAATACTAAATTTTTACCGGTTGTGGCGAGTTGAGGTGGAGAGAGGAGTGGGTGTGCCTTTTTTATTTTTGTTTTAACTAGTACCCAAATTCCTGTAGAATAGATCCAATAAAAGTTTAAAACTCTTTTTACCAGAAGTTTCTTAGATTTAAACATAATATTTTTAGGTGGAGAGATCCCAACTATCCTATTATATCGGTGAATGGTGATTATTATGCTTGAGGTAAACGTTACCAGTTACAACATTCTTCCTGTAAATTATTAAAATAAGCAGAAAGTTAATAAGGAGAGGTAGGTACCCGTAGAAAGCAGCATCTCAGTTTGGAGTCCGGAACTAAAATATTGTAAACTTTTGACTCAAGAAACAAAAATAGGTAGAAAAACGTGTTGAGCACCATATTATGTACTTTCTCCGTTTACTTTTACTTGACACGTTTTGACTTTTCATGTCCCTTAAAAAATAATAAATGAAGTGCATAATTTGTCATGGTACTCATATTAATTGATGCATATTTTATTGGATTTGAGAAAATTATTTGAAATGAGTAATAAATATTATGGGTATAACAGAAAAAAAAATTTCTCTTAATATGTATAAAGTGACAAGTAAAAATAAAAATTTATTTTTAGTATACATGCTAAGTAAAAGTGAACGGAACGAGTATAACGCATCTAAAATATGTGATATACCTTAATGGTCAGTTAACTCGTTAAGATATAGCACATGTAATATATGTGTTATACTCAACATTTGCAACCATAATAATTGACTGAATAGCACACTAATTATATGTGCTATGTATAAACATACCCCAACCCTACCTTCTTCGTGATATACTTGTATCGAGGCTAAACTTAAGGGTTGTTTTTAGTTGAACATTGGAACTATCATTTTGTGTTTGATCTCTAATGTAGTAATAATCGAATTGAGTAACTTGGAAACCTTTTTATATTGGGCAATTAAAAATGATGACTTTCCCAAAGAACAAATGATGACCTCTCTCTAAAAAGGAGAGTATTAGCCTAACTTTCTATACTATCAACAAGTATGTTCCCTAGAAGATAACGTAGACTATGGCATTGAAAACTACATACCTACCTCAATCATTTACACTAAAATATTTGTACTAATTCCTAATAAGATTCTGCGAGAGAGTAAAATAAGTCAAAAATTTATAAATACATGAATATATCACAAATACATAAATATACAAAAATTCACAAAGTTACATGGGCTAATTTCCAAGTTAAATTGTTAATTATACTGAAAAGATAATTCATAAATCACGTTTTATGTGATTTTTCTTGAAATAAAGAACATTCGAGAGGATTGGGAGGAGTATGCATAGCTATGACTGCAAATACTGAGTATAGCGCTTATATTACATGCGTTATATCTTAACGGAGTAACTGGACATTAAGATATAGCGCATGTTTTAGATGCGTTATACATAATATGGTTCTCAATATTTTTTTTACCTATTTTTATTTCTTGAGTCAAAATTTATAATATTTTGGTTCTGAATTCCTACTGAACTATGACAAAGAAGTAGTTGCAACATTTACCAGCAGTATCTTTTGGAAGATTTCTCGTCCAATGGTCTCAACTTTCTTCATCTTCTTATTCTTTGGTGACAACTTGACTAGAATTTTTACTGTCTAAGAAAAATGGGATATATCTACTATATTATTTGGATTATTTTTTTTTCAAAACTGTTATGTTTTTTTTGAGCCAAAGGTTTTTCGAAAACAGTCTCTCTTTTCTACTTTTACAAGGTAGCGGATAAAATCTGTGTATACACTATCCTTACCAAACCATACGTTAGTGAAATTTGATGGCCTTCTTATAGTATCTCAAGAAAGCAAATTGACGAAAAGTGTGAAATGAATGAGAGAAGTTCTTTTCACTTGTTTCTTCAGTTTAAACGGCTTGCTTCTCATGAGCCAAAAACTAACAACCCCAATCCCTATGCATTTTAAAGTGTAATAGAAATGAAAAGTGCTCAAACTTTTGTAAACATGAAGGACTAAAACTGCTCAACTGTATATTTAGAGGACTATTATAGACCAATCCCAAAAAATATGGGACTATTTTGTCATTCTCTTACCCATTCAACATGATGCCTTGTAAAATTTGACACATGATGAAATTTGAGTTTTCGTGCAATTTAACGAAGCCTCATATCTTGTAAGACTCGAGTATAACCAGATATCGTATATAACTAGCTATAATTCACATTTCAGTTGTATTTAATACATCTTAATAAAAAATAAAATGAAAACTAACAAATACCAACTCTGTAAAATGTTATAGAAAATGCAAAAGGAATAACTAAAGAAAAAGTTAAAATCAGGCACAAAAGTTTATCATAGGCTTGATGTTGAAGGCATGGGCTCTCCTCAAGATTGTAACCGGTTTTGATACAAATCGTACAACAATGACTGCATCCGAATTCAAAACTAGACCTGCATAAGTATTAACGATATCATCAAATCAAAAGTAAACCATAAATTTAAAATATTTCTCCGCCATAGACGACACATTGATGAACTACTGATAGATGAGTTTAGCGCAATTTTACACACACCCATTCACCCGTTTTACATCTCGTCAGATAGGAGAGAAACTGAAACTGAACTCGGACGACTGGACAAATAAAGAAAGTTGACCTATAGAGGATCTCGCGCTAAAGGTACACCGATATTCTAGAAGGCAAGTAAAGTTTGATTTAAGTATTATTGTACAAGAAAGGTTGACACTTGACACGATTCATCTTGCTTCTATTTTTTATTCACTGCAACATTAATCGACTAATAGTTTGTCAATCAACAAATAAAAGGAGCTAGACCAAAAAATGAATAATAAATACCCAAGAAATTACAGAGCTCATCACCCCCAATAAAATTAAAGGTCAAAAGTCCTCCTTTTCTCTGGTATATGGACACGGGCGACCTAGATATTATAGCAATAGCTGCGGAGGCATCCATTGTATTCCTATTGTTATTCCCACAATGTGAAGAGAATGATGAAAAAGTTCTATACCACAGAATAGCAGTTCAACCTATCATAATTAGTATCTGCGAAATTCCTGTCTTGGACTCAATTATTAATAATTTTCCTCGTAATATATGCCAGACTATGACCTCAGCATACCCTTCATGGACACTCAAATAAACACTAGGTAGTAGCTCCATTTCCAAAAAAATATTATTCTCCTGGCTCAACGGGCGTATATCCTCACAAATGAAGTCTATGTAGTATATCCTAACAAATGGGTTTAATGTTCGTTTCTAAGGAGCTAATACTACGTTTTGCGTCTATAGGACTAATACTGGGAAACATCATTCAAGGACACAAACAAAGACTTAAAACATCATTTTCAAGTAAATGACTTTGGGATAGCTACAATAAGCATTAAGCCTCATAAATGTGAAGTCCAAGCGGAAGAAACATAAGTACATTAGAGTGATTGTGTTAAACTGAAGTAAAAGAGATTATGAATGCATATTTAAGTACCATCATCAAAGGGGATACTGCTTACCTTTTGCAGTAGGTTAAACCTTGTATTCATGAACACGCATCCATTTCGTAGATGACCACTTGTTACCCTTAATCACAGGGCACCCACCTACAACAAGACAAGATAATTCAAATTAGTTGTCAACGAGATCTGCTATAGTCATGGGCACTGCTAAATAGTAGAATTATTGATACTTCATGTGCAATAAGATGTTAATCATGTAGAATTAAGCTTCTTAAATCAATCAGCAGCCATTATCAGAACCTACTCTTCGTGGACATTACTCACCGTGCAAGCTTGAAGGATCGAGAGTAGCATCAGGCTTCATGCTCCAGAAGAGCAAAGCATCACCCATCTTTGGTTTTACAGAGAGTCCACCTTTTCCACATTCAGATAGCTCATTCCACCAAGGAACCGCACTAAAATTTCCCTTGGCAGTAGGAAATACAGTTTCTCCCCCTTCTTCCACATCTGATCTGTGATGCATCAAGAGAAATTAACCAGAGTAACCCATGAATATTACATAAGCATAAACCTCGCTGAGGGAAAGTCACTTACAAGTACATCAAAACCGTAGCAATGCGTTGACCACCATTTATAGTATTGAACTCATCGGCAAAGTAATCAAAGTGTGGCTCATACTTTTGCCCAACTTCATAGTGGAGAATTTGAAGACCTTCACCATGCTCTACAGACAGAAGCAGCAGCATCAATCAAAAGAGAGGCAGCGTATATTATATTGTATGTCAACTTGTATGGAGTTTCTTCTAGGCTTATCTTAGATCGAGGTATCACGAAACATTAACAGACCCCGATTAATAGCAAATAACACAATGCAAATTCATACAATCACATCATTTGGTATAAAATCTGCATACCTACTGGAATAAAAGTGAAATCTGCAATCCTTTTCTCTATAGTCCTGACTACTTTATCCTGTCCCCTGGAAAGAAATGTTCCAGAACTTGTTCGAACCCTGCCAGGGAGGTTTAAGAATTAAAATAATGTGACAATTGAAAAGAATTGACTGCCACCAGAGCAAGCAAAAGAGATGCTTACCTGCTGTCTGTACTCTTTCCAGTAGCACTGTCGACGACAGTTGACTTCTTCATATGAGGCTTGCCAAGATTAATCAGATATTCACATTCGTCCTTTGACTGCCCAAGAAATAGGAAGGAAGTTCAGACTAGCGACTTCTTCAAAAACCAGTAAATGCATCGCTCAACAGATCCATCGTTAGATATGCTCTAATTAGAACATTACCAACGACCTCTTTAGATACCAGCAAATGTATCAGCCAATGAATCATTTCTTCTTATTTCTTTTTTGAAAAGGTAAACGTTATTATCAAATACTACTACCTTTTTTCCATTATGTGGCACTATTTCCTTGTTAGTTTGTCCGAAGAAGAATGTCACATTTCTATATTTGGAAACAATTTAGCTTTAAACTTCCTACTGTACCCTCAAATGGCATGCTTTTTATAGCCACATATATCTCATGGCATGTTTCAGACCAAGTTCTAGATTTTTTCTTTCTTTCTTAAACATCATACCTAGTCAAACACCGCTACATAAATTGAAATGAAGGGAGTATCTAACAACACAAAGATTGTGTTGTAATTACATCCCAGCAAAAAGGACAAAAAGTAGAACCTGGCTATCTATGTAGTGAATCAAAAAATTCTAGCAAGGTTTCAGCATCATTTAATCTACAAGAAAAGGAAATCAAAATATAAAGTCTGATCTGATCTTCAGAATAGAGCTTTATTGTCCTTTAACCATAGCCACCACCATATGCAAGCTGGCAATGAATCCTTTTTTTTTGTTTTTGAAAAGGTAAGTTTTATTACTAAATAACAAACAATAAAATATCAGGCAATGAAACATTGGGGATATGCAATGATGAGGACACTAGTATCAATATTTATAATGACAGAAAACCAAGTTTAAGTGACCTAGATGGTCTATAATGGCAGAAAAGTGCATTTGGTTTTTTGCAGTGCACAAGCAAATTGCATATCAATACCAATGCTGATTTTTAAGAAAGAAAAAGAACACAGGAATCAGACTGTTGCCATCCTTCTGAAGCTTTAATTTTTCCAATTTGCTACATCAGATGAGCTTGTACATTGATCTGTATCCTATCCAAATTCAGAATAATGTGCTCTTCCCAAATTTTTATGGTATAGAAATCAATGCCAAGTGCAAACATTTCTCATTTCCTACACAAGACGGTCTTCCTGGCCACTATGAATGGATATTACATTTTTTTTTGAATGAATATCACGTCAATAGAGTAGGTTGGATGATGTGAACTTGTGAGTGCAACAATAACGTACCCAGTGTAATCCCACAAGCGGGGTCTGGGGAGGGTAGTGTGTACGCAAGACTTTACCCCTACTTTGTGCAGGCAGGCAAGCATAAGCACAACAGTAAAGAACGAGAGATGCAGTAATAAAGAAGGAAAAGGGAGAAGTAACAACAACAGGCTAAAAATAAAACCAAGGCAGAAGCAACATCAGGTAACTTGACTTAAGAATAATTAAACGTCCAAAACGAGTCACATGAGCACCTCTACCTGGTAAAATAGTTGTGAACTCTAACGGGAAACCATTCATTTCTTCTTTACACTGCTACTCATGCACAATGCATTAAAGATATTTTAAAGGAATATTATTTCCAAATATATAAATGTGTCATTCTTTTTTAAACAAATTAAAAAGGAAATGTGTCACATAAATTTGGGATCGAAGGGGTATATCTTAAGGGAAGTACCAAGAAGTTATGGTATACAACAGCTCTTGGTTCCCATGAAATCACTTCAGCCCACTGATCTCCTTTTCCACCATCATCGTCTCGTCTGCAGCAAAATAAAAGAAACAAAATCCCCACAAAAACCATCAGATCCCTATCCAATTTTATGTTAGTTTTCTAAATAACCAGCAATTAGTAAAAAATTCAATGAGAATTAGTGAATTACCTTCCAACTGTGTTGTGAGCAATTGAGCTAAGATCATGTGCTTTTTGAGATCCTTTAGAACTGAAAGGAATCGAGAAAATTCCAAAAGCGAGAAGAATCAAAACGAGAAGAGATAATCCAATAAAGACGGCAAAGACCAGCGTCGAATTCGGTGATTTACGAGTTAGACCACCTCGGACGTGCCTTCCTTTGACTGCCATTGTTACTGAGTAATAAGGTTTGTAATTTGGATTAGGATTTAGGAATATAACCCTAAAAATTGAATTGGGTGGTAATCTTCTTCAGGTGGGAATTTTGAGTAATAGTGTAAAAGCCCTTTTGTATTAGCGGATTATAAATAATTGATAAGCATAAAATACTAAAAAAATATTTTTAATTGCTGAAACTGATATTTTAAATAAGTATTTATGTGTTTGGATAGACGTGTTAAAACTGATAATAAACAGTTGATATGTTTGGTAGAAAAATATTTAAGTTGTTCTTTTATTAAAATGACTAAAATATTCTTAAATTCTTTACAAAAGATTATAAATTAAAAAAAAAATTTATAAAAAAATAAGATGAACAACGAATATGAAATGAAAAGAAAGTTAGAAAATTTATATTGGGAAAAATATTTTGTGAATTAGAAAATATTATTAATGATAAACTAGTAAAAATTTTGGTCAAACTAAAAGTGCTTATAAGGTAAAAAGCAATCAACTTATGACTTATGACTGATAAGGTAAAAATACTTATAAGCACTTTGAGTGTTTACCAGAGGCATAGATAAGCTAAAATGTACTTATAAGCCTGTTTGACTAGCTTACAAGCTTAGCCAAATACCCTTTAAGAAGTTTGAGATGGCGGCTTTGTGTGAAGTTTCAATATATTGAAAACACTTTGGGCAATTGAATTGTTTTAGTTTTTTTTTCTTTAAAAAAAAAAGGACTTTTAGACTTTTCAAAAGCTTAACCAAATAAGCTACTCATAAGACAATTTCATTTCTCTTGCACGTTTGTATCTCTCACCATTAAGTACCTAGTAATTTTGCCTACCAAGAATTAGAAGGATGCAAGAAAATTACTTAGGAGTCATTTGGTTTGAAAAAGTTATGCTTGAATTACTTATATTTGGAATTAATTATGCTGTGATTAGTTATCTTGATATTATTTCTTATTAATTATTTGGTATGTTGTATTAATCATGCTTTATCCCGGAATAACTTATCTTGGAACTACTATTCCACCCTTTGGCAGGTATAAGTTATCCTGATACTATTTTTAATCCCAAAATAACTTATCCCAAGATTAATAACTAAACAAGGGAGTAGTACTAAATTTTTATCACATGATCATTTATTCATTTTTACTTACCCATCGTACCAAACAAGGGAGTAGTACTAAATTCATTTATTCATTTTTACCAATTAACCCTTTTTGTTTCCTTTAGAAGTTAAAACTACACCAACTTTATTAATCACCTGGCCATGTTTTTGGGTGCATACTTTCTGATTCTCTCTCACGATGCATAAAATGAGACAATTTTTTTTTATTATTATGTAGAGTTTTATATGGTAATTTGTATTAATTATAAAATAAATCAATATCAACAATACGATGACTCATCTAGCAAACAAAAATTATGTATTAATTATCTGAATACTTATATAAAAGTTACTTTTCCAGTTGTGGCTTAATGAATGGCCGCTTACTAAAGTGTACTTAAACTATCAATTAATTAGGAAGAAATGGAAACAATAAGTAAATTTTGGCATAAAATATTATTATATATGCTTAGTTTTTCTTTCCTATTTTATTCCTCAAGGGTTCGAGTCTTCCTTTGCAATAACTATAGGGGTATAAAGCCACGCTATAAAAGTTTTGGGAGATGGTGGAGGAGATGACGATGACGATGACGAGGGATGTGTCTATTTTCAAGAATCAGTTCGGATTCATATCGGGGCGATCGATTACAAAAGACATTCATCTTGTTAGGAGATTGGTGGAGCAGTATACAGAGAGGAAGGGGGACTTATGTATGATGTTCATCAACCTAGAAAAAGCTCATGACAAAGTCCCAAGGGAGGGCCTATAGAGATGTTTAGATGCTAAAGGTGTACTTGTTGCATACACTAGGGCAATTAAGGACATATATGACAGGGCCAAGACCCATGTAAGGACAGTTAGATTGAACTCTAGATACCTCCCAGTCATGATGGGGTTACACCAGAGATAAACTCTCAACCCGTTCTTATTTGCCTTGGTGATGGATAAGTTGATGCGACACATTCAAATGGAGATACCTTGGTGCATATTATTTACAGATGACAGAGTATTGATTGACGAGACACGGCGGGGTTAACGCTGGCTAGAGTTTGGAGGCATACACTAGAGTCTAAAGATTTCAGATTAAATATGACTAAAACAGAATACTTAGAATGCAAGTTCATTAAGTAACTCGGGCGGCAGACGTGGAAGTGAGGTTGGATACACAAGTCATTCCAATAGAGGAAGTTTGAAGTATCTTGGGTCAATAATCCAAGGTAATGAGGAGATTGACGATGATGTTGTACATCGTATTGGAACGAAATGGATGAAATAGAGACTCGCATCTGATATCTTGTGTGATAAGAATGTACCACCGACACTTAAAGTTAAGTTCTACAAAGTGGTTGTTAGACCGAATATATTGTACGAAGTGAAATGTTGGTCAATCAAGACCTCTCATATTTAGAAAATGAAATGAGGATATTGAGATGGATGTATGAGCATACTAGGAGAGATATGATTAAGAATGAATATATTTGGGACAAGGTAGGAGTGACCTTTGTGGTGGAAAAGATGCGAAAAACGAGGCTGAGATCGTTCGGACATGTAAAGAGGAGATGCACAAATGCGCATATGAGGAGGTGTGAGAGGTTTTGCTATGGTAGGGTCAAAGAGAGGTAGATGTAGGCCAAAGAAGTATTGGGCAAGGTGATTAGGTAGGACGTGGCATATTATCAACTTACCGAAGGCATAACCCTTGATAAGAGGGTATGGAAGTCGAGAAAAATAGTAAGTAATCGAGAGTATTTCTCTTTCATACATGTATTAGTTTTCTATACCTGTAGTACTAGTGTAGTTTAGTATTTCATATTCTTAGATTTTTATTATGACCTGTTATTTCTTTTGCTTCAGTTATCTTATTTTTTGGTTGTGGCTACTGCTTCTCATTCCAATGGCTTCTTCACAACTATTTTTTTAAGACTATTATGATTATGCTTTTCTTGAGCTGAGCATTTATCGAAAATAGTCTTTCTACCTTCACAATGTAGGGGTAAGATATATATACACGCTATCCTCCTAAACCTCACTTGTAGGATTATACTGAGTATATTATTATTGTTGTTGTTTGTTTGTTTTTCGAGTCTTCTTTAAAAAAAAAAGTTTTTCTATTTAATTGTCCTAGTAAGGAACTCTATATTGACGATCGTTTTTGTGTTTTATTATTATTTGGTGAAAGAGTATAATAAAAATTATAATTATATTTTTATTAGTTATTGTTAAGCAAATATGGTAAGAACAAGAATTAGAATTATGTAGATGTTAGGCAGCGGAGTAAAATTACAACCCAAAATAATTACCCCGAAGTCCAACTTTGATTCTCTTGGAAAACAAAGTTTAGTTACACAAACTAAATATCTTTCTTTTTTGTGTGTTTTGCAAAAAGAAGAAGAGGAATCTTCTCTGTTCAGGAAGAAGAAGATTAAAGAGGAAGGGAGAGTAATTCCTTTTTTGTTGTTCGTTCTTACCCATCCGAAGAAGAAGACCAAATAAGTTTTTAAAGAGAAAGGAATTAACTGCTATGGGAAAACTGCTCTCAACTACACATAACCGTGTAGTAACTTCTTCAGAGAAGTTATTTTATTCTCAAATTCTATCTCTCCCCAAATGGGTTGGGCTAGCCCACATAGAGCGATCCGGTATCCAAATTCAATATCCAACATCTCCCACTTCGCTCATGATGGGCTAGACTCAAACCAATATCATGAATAAATAGCACATTTAATGCATATAGACAAGTAGTTCGTGTGACCTGCGAGCATTAAGAGCTAGAATATATTTCAAACCTATTAAGGTTATTCTAAAGCTCTACGTAGAAATCCGATCATGATCAGAAAGGATTCACTACTAACATGAGGATCTTATTACTCGTTATACCCCAGACATCATCCTCGAAAGAGGTGAACTCGAGTTCATATTTAACTTTACATCCATAATTACAATTGATACCCTCATGGTAAGTATAATGGTCGACCTATTCTTAGTTGTCTTCCCTTTCTACTCGAATCCTTCCATTCCAACTCAACTGCTTTTCCTAGTCATGCACTGCATTACCAAATCACTCATTGCTATTAGTGACATACTAAAGTAACAATACTGATTGGCACTTCAAGAGACTGTAAAAGGTCAAAGGGTATTCCAATAAAAGTTAATATAACTTCTTTGTGATCTCACACAATGAAGAAGCAGGGATTCATTCTTCCATTATCCCACCGGTCGATAGCACACGTGGTATGAAATATATGTTATGGTGTTTTCACCTTATATTGGCACGTGTAGTTTATTCTTTTAATCATTCAACACCGTACAGATCTTGGTCTAGACACCTTCAAATGTCTAACCTAGGTTTCTCACTTCAATAATCCTCAAATCCAACCTTTTGGAGACTCTCGCACCTGGCTTACAAAACAAGTCTTAATCAAATGGTAAAATTCGTAAGTCTGACTAGTTGTCAAGACCGACCTTTATAAGTAAATATAACCTCACATTATTCAAGGTTATATAAGGTCTCACCTCTTCACGATTCTTAACGTAAGAGGCGATTGCTCGTGTGAGAGAGCCAATCTTGCGACTTATTCGACACACTTTAAAATTATCATCACATACATACGAGATATAAGCATAAATTCAAAAGTCAAATATTGATGAGCACATTATAATAATCAAGTCAATTTAAAATACATAAATATGTTCATATCCTTCGAAAACCTAGAGCCATAACATGTTTCTCAAACAGGTCTTTAGATATCGCCTTTGTAAAAAGATCAGCTATCATGCCTCGCGTAGGAATATATTGTAAATTTATATCTCCACTTGCTAACACGTCTCTCACAAAGTTATACTTGATGTCAATGTGTTTTGTCTTGCTATGATACTTAGGATATTTTGTGTATGCAATAATCGCTTGACTATCACAATATAGAGTCATGGGACCCTAAGAGTTCTTTGTAATATCCAAATGCTCAAAGAATCTCTTCAACCAAACAACTTCTTGTACCACAGACACACAAGCCACGAACTCAACTTCCATCATCGAAAGGGATGTACAAGATTGTTTCTTACTTTTCATGAAATAACACCACCATTAAGTAAGAAAGCATAATCGGATGTTGGTTTTCTATCATTCCGGTCAACAGCCCAATCAACATTTGTATATCCTCTCAAATATAAATCATTTCTACTATAACATAGTGAATAATCTGTAGTTCCCTTCAGGTATCTGAAAATTCTCTTCACAGCTTTCCAATGATCTCTTCCAGGATTGGATTGATACCTGCTAACCAGACCTACATCATAACAAATGCCTGGGTGAGTACACGTCATAGTGTACATCAAGTTCCCGATATCACTTGAATATGGAACTCAAGACATGTCTTCCTTTTTATTTTTAATCTTTGTACACATTTTATAGCTTAAAGTTTCACCTCTCGCTATAGGAGTATCCATGAATTTGCAACTATTCATGCAAAAATGCTCCAAAACTTTCTTTATATAGGTTTCTTGAGTTAGACTCAATAACTTTTTGGAACGATCTCTTTGGATCTTAACACCAAGAACATAGTCTGCCTCACCCATATTTTTCATGTCAAATGACTCTGAAAGCCATGACTTGATAGTTTTCAAATACTCTAAATTATTTTCGACCAATAAAATATCGTCCACGTGAAGAGAAAGAATTACAAACATCTCATTGGACTTCTTCACATAAATGCAATGATCTTCATTGATCATGGTGAAATCATATAAAATCACCTCCTTATGAAATCTCAAATACCATTGCCTCGAAGACTACTTCAGGCCATAAATAGATCTTTTTTTGGCATTTAATGATGAATCCTACAGGTTGTTCCATGTAGATTTCCTCGTTTAATTCTCCATTGAGAAAAGCTGTCTTCACGTCTATTCGGTGTAATTCCAAATCCAAACGTGTAAAAATAGCCAAAAGTAAGCGAATTGAGATAAACTTCACAACTGGTGAAAATGTTTTCTCACAATCTATTCCAGCTTCTTGAATAAAATCGTTTGCTACCAATCAAACCTTGTATCTTTATATTGACTCATCCGCTTTGCGTTTAACTTTGAGAACCCATTTTTTCCCAGTCGCTCTACGCCCAGGCGGAAGTCAACTAGATCCTAGACCTTTTTGGTTTTCATGGACTCTAATTCTTCTTTCATTGCTCCATCTACTCATATTTTTGAGGGATCGATAAAGCCTCAGTCACAGACTTTGGCTCATCAATTCAGCGGGAGATACCAAGAAAACGTAATCTTCAATCTCGTAAGTACGTTTGGGTATATTTTTCCTAGTACTCTTTCGTAGTTGAAATTCAGATACATTAGAAGGATTTTGGGCTCTAGAACTCCCCCACTCCCACTTGGATCAAGACCGAGATCTTGATCGATTTGATTATCAACTGTGTCAGAAGACACTTGCTAACTATCTGAATTCAACATTTCATAAAGAGGCTCTCCATTCTTTACCTCGCCCTTCTTTGGAAAATTATTTATCAAAAATGTGACATATCGTGATTCAATCTCAGTAAAATTTCCATTCTCTAATTCACTAATGAACACATACCCTTTGGAGTGTTCTAAATATCTTATAAAGATACATTTCTTGCCTTCTGGACCTAATTTACCAAACTTGCTAAAAAAATATTTTACACATGCATCACAATCCCAAAGGTCGTAAATCATTTAAGTTTGGTTTATGACCAGTCCATAACTCATAAGGAGTGGAAGAAACTTATTTAGAAGGCAATTTATTTAATATGTAGGTTGCAGTCAATAACGCATCTGCCAAAATAAGATAGGTAAATTTGTTTGCGCCATCATGGACCTTATCATGTCCAATAGTGTTCTATTCCTCCTTTCTGTTGCACCATTTTGTTGAGGTGTGTAAGGAATAGTTAATTGTCTAATGATGCCCTTTTCATTACACAATTCGTCAAATTGTTTTGATAGATATTCATGCCATTTATTTGTTCTTAAGGTCTTAATCCTTTTGTCTAATTGATTCTTAACTTCATTCAAATATTTCTTAAAATATTCTAGTGCTTCAGATTTATGAGAAATCAAATAGACATAACCAAAACGCGTGAAATCGTCAATAAACATAATGAAATATAAAGCACCAGACCTAGCCCTCACATTCATTGGACCACATATATCAGAATGGATTAATTACAATAAAAAATCATCTCTCTTAGCCTTTCCAAATGGTTTACGTGTAATCTTTCCGGCAAGAAAATTTTCACAAGTTGACATTTCAATTTTAGAGAAAGAACCTAAATGTCCTTTCTTAGCTAATCTATTCATTTAATCCTACCCTATGTGACCTAACCTTACATGCCATGTAATAACATCAACACCATTATTACTAGAATAATATGCCATAACACAGCAGTCAATATAATAGTTATACATAGAAGAATTACAATCTAACACAATAAAATCATCATAAAGATGTCCAAAACTATATAAAAAGATTGCCTAGAGTAATTCTAAGAACATTGAAACGAAAGTTCAAATTGAAATCTAAATCTAGAAGAACAGACACAAACACTTTGTTTCGTCGAATCTCTGGAACATATAGGACATCATGCAACATCAAAGATCGGCACCACGCATGTCTATTATGCAAGTGCCTATCCCTTTGACTTTAAACTTTGAATTATTTCTCACATATATATGCCTTAATCCAGGTGAAACTCAACAAAACTCTTTAAAATCTTCTCTATCACGGCTCATATAGTCGGTAGCCCCTGAATCTATAATCCACATAGTATAAGATTCAGTTAGTATCACTTAGAGATGCATTTTGAAATACTACCTTTTTTGGCTCAGTGCACTCACGAGAAAAATGACTTGGAACTTGGCAATTATAGTACTTCATCTTACTCTTGTCTTTCTTCTTGTAGAACCATTTTTCTTTCTTAGAATTTGTCTTGTTTCTTTTATTGGAGTGTCCTTCTCCGGTCTCCTTACCCTTTTTGTTATTTTTCAATTTCTCTTACGCTTGAAGCTTGATCTCTTTGGACCACTTGATTCTGCCACAAAGGTACTATGTACAACTTTAGCAGCACTAAGCCGCTCATCTTCAAGCTCCACATGATATGCAACATCATCAAAAGTTTTGATGTTATCACTGTGGGTCAAGTTAACCTTCAAATATTTTAAATTATTTGGAAGAGACCGGATCAGTGCATAAACCTGCTACTCATCAGAGAGAACATTATCAATACTTTTGAGTTGAGCAATCTTATTTGACATCACCCTAAGATGTTGCATGACACTAGGATCATGACACTTTTTGTACGTGTCAAACTTGATTGTCAGTTGTCTAAGGCGAGTCACAGTTGTACCGCCATATGCCTCTTTTAGATATGCCCATATGGCTTGAGTAGTAGGATATTACTCACATTCGTGGATGATATCACTAGTAACTGAACTTACAATAATTTCACGTGCAATGAAATCTTTCTTTTCCAAATATTGTAAGTTTTCAGATCCCTCCTATGTTGAGCAGTGTTACCCTCCTCTCGGTGACCATAACATAGTTAATACTTTCAAGGGCATCTTGCTCTTCGAGTGCATACCACATCTTATGACTCCAGATGTTGTAATTTTCACCATTCAGTTTATCACCATTGTTCAAGTCAGCAATGATACTTTTCGATGCCATATTTGTTATTAGAGACAATATTACAAGTTTAACTTATTAATATATACTTCAGCCAATTTATGCATGTGACTACACAATCAAGCAACTTAATTATAATATTAATTTTAAATTTAGTATAGAATCGAAAGGTCACTACGTTTTCATTCATCATCTATATCTAAATATTTTAATTAATATTAAAATCACTTCTCAGTGTGTGCTTCATTTCAAGTCTCAATCCATTACAAAATAAAATAATAAATTATACATGTAACTGGTGAGACAAACAATAAAATTTAAATTTCATTAAAATAAAATACATAATAACAATTTACATATTTTCTAGGACATACAAATACCAATAGAATACTAACTCTTGCACATATTCGCTAAATAGTGCACTAGGCCAAATACCAGTTAAAACTTTACCCCAAGGCTATCAAAGAGAGTCCGCTAAAATAGCTAACGCTTCCCAATTAGTAATCCCAATGTAATTAGACAATTCAACTCTTTTTAGTTGAAAAATATGTACATTTTCAGGAATGAAAGCATCAAGACCCATTTTAAATTTCTTAAACTCCCTAAATTTCTTCTCCTTCCCTTCGGTCAACCATTCGATCCCTTAACTCATTTTGCCTCACTCTTGGGATATTCTTGGTGACTTCAGACTTCGAATCTGAATCATTACAAAAATATATCCTGCGACGATGCATCCTTTTACGTTGTCCCCTTGCTCGACTTCGAGAACTCCCACTTGGAGTAATTCGAGTTTGTTCCCGTCCAGCCATATCTAAAACAGGAACATGATAACAATAAGAATGGTAACTATCATTCAATATGAAAAAAAATATCACAATCAACTCGTAGAGAATATCAATCGAGGGATTATGACTAAACTAATTTTTCATACTAAGAATGCAGTGAAGTTCTTATAATCATTACTTTAAATAAGTAACAATTCATATTCTGGTTTTCAATAACCATTCACGATCTCAGAATCTTATCCCAAAATAAAAGATTATGTATATTTTTACCTTGTCTTCTTTGAACAATATCAACCACACACGGGCTAATAAAGATAATAAGGAAAATAACATAATAAAGATAGAGGGGACTCCGAGGTCTGCGGATGCTAGCAGATATACCTTGAAGTCTCCACATCCGGGCTAGCTCACTGATACCCGGTCTGGTAGGAAGAACCTGGATCTGCACAAAAAGATATGCAGAAGAGTAGTATGAGTATACCACAACGGTACCCAGTAAGTGCCAATCCTAACCTCGGTAGAGTAGTGGCGAGGTCAGGTCAGGGCCTTACCGGAAATAATAGGAAAATAAGGCAGAAGATAAAATGATGTAATAAAATGACAGAGATGTGTAATACTAGAAATTCACAGAAGATAACAACACGGAATCAAATAAGACAATTACAACACGTAAGGAAGTAGAATCTTACAAGTTAAGGAACAACAACAACAACAACAATGCAACAAATAGAGGTAAACAACAGGGGGCACTCTCGAGATACCGTCTCGTAGTCCCAAAAATAAATATCTCACAACAAAACGATAGAAACCTCGTGCAAACAATGATAACCGCACGGCAGAAATCTCGTGCCACAATAACACTCCGCACGGCAGAAACCTCGTGCCATAATAACACTCTGCACGATAGAAACCTCGTGCCACAATAACACTCCGCACGATAGAAACCTCGTGCCACAACCAATCAGTTATCTCAACAAAAATCACAAAACCAACACAGAACAAATGGAACAATGAAATTATAGAGAGGAATCCTACAGTTAAAGAATGAATACGAAATCAAAGGAAGCAGGTAATTCAAATAGGCATGTTGCACAAATTTGCAAGTAGGAGATGAGCCACGTAGACATGTGACACTAGGCTAAACATGATGACTACACGTGTTAGAGTAACTCAATTAAAGGAATGAAAAGGAACTATTTAGGAAAAAAATGGATTTTCAACATTTAGCCCGAGTACGCACGCATCATATCGCGTACGCGACCTTCACGTATTGCAAATACCATAACAGTACCAAATTCTAAGGGGAATCTTTCCCACACAAGGTTAGACAAGTCACTTACGTCAAATCTCGCTCAATCAATCAATAAAAATGCCTTTCCCTCGACTTTCCAACTCCGATCAGCTCGAATCTAGCCAAAAATATTACATACTATATATATAACTATAAGAAACTAATTGATATAATGAAACTACGACTTTAGCAAAGAATGGAAAAATCGCTCCAAAAAGTCAACCCGAGTTCACATCTCGAAACCCGACCAAAATTATAAAATCAGAACACCCATTTGATATCGAGTCCAACCATACAAGAATTACTCAAATCTAGCTTCAAATCGATTTTCAAATCCCCAAATTTTAGCCTAAGAAGTCTTTCCATATTTCCCCCCAAATTTCCAACTAAAACACTTAAATGTTGGAAACAACAATAGATTCATGGGAATTAATAAGCAACGAGTCAAGAATCCTTACCCAAATATTTTCTCTGAAAATCCCTTAAAATTCTGTCTCCCACCGAGCTCCCAAAATACCAAAATGTGATATGAATCAAAACCCTCAAAAATTCCCCTTTTTCTGCCAGTTAAACCGCACCTACGACCTTGCCGCTGCACCTGAGGAAAAACATCGATGGTGCGGACTTCACTTAAGTCCAAAGAATCCGCTTCTGCGGAAAGAAACCTGCGGAACACTATCGCACCTGCGTTACTCAACACCGCAGAAGCGAAGCCACTTCTGCAGATCATTCTCCGCTCCTGAGCCCGCAAATGGGCATGCCCAGTTCCGCATCTGCGACCAATAGCTCGCACATGCGGTCAAATCATCTGCAGGTGCAAAAACACCAGAACAACCCAGTTCTCAGCAGATTTCACAAGTCTCAAATTATTCCGGTTTCAATCCGAATCAGACCCGGGGCCCCGTCTGAATATACCAACAAGTCCTAAAATACATAGCGGACCTACTCGAGGCCAAAAACCATATCAAACAATGATAAAAACACGAATTGCGCATTGATTCAAGCCTAAAGAACTTTAGAAGTTCTAACTTCTACATCCGGTGCCGAAACCTATTAAATCAAGTCTGATTGACCTAAACTTTTGTACACAAGTCATAATAGACATTACAGACCTACTCCCACTTCCGGAATCGAAATCTGACCCCGCCGGTCAAACTTTCCAAAAATCATCCAACTTTTCAACTTTCGCCAAGTAAAGCCGAAATGACCTATATACCTCCAAATCAACATTCGGACACGCCCCTAAGACCAAAATTACCATACAAAGCTATTGGAACCATCAAAACTCTATTCCGGAGTCGTCTTCGTACAATTTGAACTTCCATCAACTCTTACAACTCAAACTTCACACTTAGGGACTATATGTCCCATTCCACTCCAAAACTCTCCCGAACCCGATACCGAGCACCCCGGTAAGTTACGTAACCATAGAATTTAATAGAGGGAGCAATAAATAGGGGATCAGGGCTAATACTTTCAAAACGATCGGTCGGTTCGTTACACAATTAATAAATGCACATGTTAAGAAATACCACTAAAGAAGAAATTTAATATACCTCGCTTTGGGTTCTTAAAATTTTTGAGGCCCAAAAACTTCTTAATAGTGTATTTTGAATTTTTACGGTTTGCAAATGTTTTCTTAAGTTGTTATAGACCCTTCAAGAAAAATTTAATAATATCTAACTAAAATAGTTGATGGTCTCGGCACTTAAATCAACAACATCTACCCTTGTATGGTGTCACGCCCCTTTTACCCCAAAAGATATATATGTGTGGATTGTGGGTTAAATGATTTTTCCAATTAAAGTGACAAACTTGAGTAGGAATTATTTTATTTATATAGTCGCCACTAGGAATTGATTTTGGGTGTTCCAAGTTATCTTTTTTTGAATCCCTAGTCAAAGGAAGGTTTGACCCTATTATTACTGGTCTGCAAGAATAAAATCCGAGTAAGAAATTTTGTTGACCGGGAAGAAGGTGTAAGGCATCTCCCGAGTCCCATGGTTCTAGCACAATCGCTTTATTGAATAGAACTTGGCTTGAATTAATTTTGGACAAACTGTGATTTATTGGTTTCCATGTTTTATCTATCCATTTTTATTGTTTGATCATTCGTAATTATGGAATTATCTTGAAACGAGTCACGTTGTCACGACCCCAAATCCTCTCCGTAGGATGTCGTAACGGCACCTAGTGTAACGACCCGACAGGTCGTTTTGAGAGTATTAGCCTAATCGTTGCTCCCTCTATTTCATTTTTGGGTTATGTGACTTTCCAGGAGGATTTGTTCTTGGTTTCGGAGTGGAATGGGACACATAATCCCTAAATTAGGAGTTTAAGTTCTAAGAATTTGACTGTACCTTGAACTTTATGAAGATGACCTCGGAATGGAGTTTCGACAGTTTCAATATCTCTGTAGGGTGATTTTGGTCTTAGGAGCGTGTTCGGATGTTGAATTGGAGGTCCGTAGGTCATTTTAGCGTCAATTGGCGAAAGTTGGAAAATTGGATAATTTTGAAAAGTTTTACTGGGGTGGACTTTTTGATATCGGGGTCGGATTCCGATTCCGGAAGTTAGATTAGGTCCGTAATGTCAATTATGACTTGTGTGAAAAATTTGAGGTCAATCGGACTTGATTTGATAGGTTTAGGCATTGGATGTAGAAGTTTGAAGTTTTAAAGTTCATTAGGCTTGAATCGATGTGCAATCCGTATTTAACGTTGTTTGATGTGATTTAAAGGCTCGACTAAGTTCGTATGATATTTTAGGATATGTTTGTATGTTTTGTTGAGGTCCCGGGGGCCTCGGGTTGATTTCGGATGGTTAACGGATAAAAAATGGGACTTAGTGCATTGCTGAGGCTAGGACTCTTTTGGTGTGATCGCACCTGCGAGGGGTTGGCCGCAGGTGTGTCACGACCCCAATTTCCCTCCGTAGGATGTCGTGATAGCACCTAGTCTCTGAGATTAGGTAAGCCTAACAATTTAAGGAATAATTGAATATAAAACTGAACTCAAATCTCAACACATTAAATATAAATAGAGACTGCGATTCAAATAATTACAACTCCCAAAACCCGGTAGAAATAAGTCACAAGCTTCTAAGAGAAAATACTAAGTGTCTCTATACATCATAGTATAAAGAGAATAAGAAAAATAACGTAATAAGGATATAAGTGGACTCCGAGATATGCAGACGCTGGCACATATACCTTGAAGTCTCCACGTATGGTCCAGCTCACTGGTATTTGGCCTGGTAGGAAGAACCTGGATCTGCACAAAAAGATGTGTAGAAGTGTAGTATGAGTACACCACAACGGTACCCAGTAAGTGCCGAGCCTAACCTCGGTAGAGTAGGGACGAGGTCAGGTTAGGGCCTTACTGGAATAAAAAGGAAATGAGGCAGAAAATATAGTAATACAATGAAATGACTAAGAAATGAACAACGAGAAATTTCAGAAAGGTAACAGCACAACAAATAGAGGTAAACAATAGGGGTGCTCCCGAGGTACCGCCTCGTAGTCCCAAATGTAATTACATAACAGGGGGATCTTTCGAGGTACCGTCTTATAGTCCCAAAAGTAAATATGCAACATGGGATCTCCCGAGGTACCGCCTCGTAGTCCCAAAAGTAAATACATAACTCATAACTTATAGAACAACGAATTTATAACAAGGAATCATACCGTTAAAGACTGAATACGAGATCACGGAAGCAAGTAATTCACATAAGCATGTTGCACAAATTTCAAGTAAAGGTTAAGACACGTAGACATGCGATACTAGGCTAAACATGACAGTTACACATGCTAAGGCAATTCAGTTAATGAAATTGAAAGAAGACTACTCAGCAAGAGCCGGAATTTCCACAATTAGCCCGTGTACGCACTCGTTACCTCGCGTACACGATGCGCACATATCAAAAATTGTTACAACAGTACCAAATCCTATGGGGATTTCTCCCACACAAGGTTAGACAAGTCACTTACCTCAAATCTCACTCAATCGATCGATAAAGATGCCTTTCCCTTGATTTTCTGACTCCGAACGGCCAAAATCTAGCCAAAAGCAATTACATACCATGAATACAACTACAAGAAATTAATTTAAATAATAAATCTACGTCTTTAGGAAAGAATCGAAAAATTGCCCCAAAAAGTCGACCCGGGCCCACATCTCGTAAGCAGGTAAAATTCACAAAATATGAGTACCCATTCAATATCGAGTTCACTCATGCCAAAATTACTCAAATTCGACACCAAGTCGCCACTCAAATCCCCTAATTAAACTCTCCAAATCCCTAGCCTCAAACTCCCAAACTCCACCTTATATACGCACAAACTAGGTGGGAAATCAATGGAGAAACAAGATTATTGATAAAAAATGAGTACAAGAGACTTACCTCAAGAAATCCCTCGAGAATGCTCTCAAAATTCGCCAAGACCCGAGCTCAAAATGTTTAAAAATAAGCAAAATCGCGAACCCTTATATTTAAGTGTTCTGTCCAGCACTTCCGCTTCTGTGGAAACTTAGCTGCATCTGCGGCGTCGCAGAAGCGACAACATACCCGCTTATGTGGTTTCCCTCACACATGCGGTCTCTTCATCCGCTCCTGCGGACTCGCTTCTGCGGGCCTCCCAGCTGCTTATGTGGTCCCAGCTTCCTTGCCAAATTTCGCTTCTGCGGTTCAAAGCCCACTTCTGCGGGTGCGCAAACTCGTCCGCTTCTGCGATCACTCTTTCACAGAAGCGACTCTGCTTCTGCGGCCTTCACACCGCACATGCGACCATAGGCCATTTCCTCTAGCCCCACATTTGAGCCCACATGCTCGCTTCTGCGAGCTCGCACCTGCGGTCAATCTTGCACAAGTGTGATTACACCATAACTAGTGCACTTTAGCCATTCTCACAAGTCCAAATTGATCCGCTAACCATACGGAAATCACCTGAGGCCCCCGGGACCTCAACCAAATACACCAACAAGTCGTAAAATATCATACGAACTTAGTCGAGTCTCTAAATCACATCAAATAGCGTTAAAATATGAATTGCACATCGATTCAAGCCTAATGAACTTTCAAACTTCAAACTTCTACATCTGATGCCGAAATCTATCAAATGAAGTCCGATTGACCTCTACTTCTGCACACAAGTCATAACTAACATTACGGACCTACTACAACTTCCGGAATCGGAATCCGACCCCGATATCAAAAAGTTCACTCCCGGTCAAACTTCCCAAAAATCATCCAACTTTCCAACTTTCGCCAATTGATGCTAAAATGACCTACGGTCCTCCAAATCAATATTTGGATACGCTCCTAAGACAAAAATTACCCTACGGAGCTATTGGAACCATCAAAACTCCATTCCATAGTCGTCTTCACATAATTCAAACTACGGTCAGATCCTACGAGTTAAACTTCCCTTTTTAAGGAGTATGTGTCCCATTTCACTCTAAAACCAAAAACAAATTCTCCTGGCAAGTCACAAATAGAGGGAGCAATAATTAGGGGTTCGAGCTAATACTCTCAAAATGACCGGACGGATCGTTACATCCTCCCACTCTTAAAATAAATATTCGTCCTCGTACGAGTATAGATATATACCTGGAGTGGTGAAATGATGAGGATAACGGATGCGCATATCATGCTCGGTCTCCCAAGTCGCCTCCTCGACCGGATGACCCTTCCACTGAACCTTCACAGAAGCGATGTTCTTTGACTCAACTTTCGAACCTGCCTGTCCAAAATGGCCACTGGCTCCTTAACATAAGATAGATCTTTGTCCAACTAGACTGAGCTGACACATGCGACAGATCGTCGTGGTACTTTCGGAGCATGGAAACATGGAATACTGGATGAACTGCAGAGAGACTAGGTGGTAGTACAAGTCTGTAAGCCACCTCTCCAACCCTCTCAAGAATCTCAAAAGGCCCGATATACCTAGGGCTTAACTTGCCCTTCTTTTCGAACCATATAACACCCTTCTTGGGTGAAACCCAAAGCAAGACCCGCTCCCCAACCATGAATTCAACTTTGCGAACCTTCCGATCCGTATAACTCTTCTGCTTGGACTGTATAATGTCGATCCTGAATCAATTTAACCTTTCCCAAAGTATCTTGAACCAAGTCTGTATCCAATTGCCTAGCCTCGCCCGGCTCGAACTAACCCACTGAAAACCGACACTGTCTACCATACAAAGCCACATACAGTGCCATCGTAATGCTCGACTGATAACTGTTATTGTAGGCAAACTCTGCAAGTGGAAAGAACTGATCTCAAGTACTCCCAAAATCCATCACACACGCACGAAGCATATCCTCCAATATCTGAATAATGCACTCGGATTGTCCGTTCGTCTGAGGGTGTAATGATGTACTTAACTCCACCCGAGTGCCAAACTCACACTGTATGGATCTCCAGAACTGCGATGTAAACTTCGTACCCTGGTCAAAGATGATAGATACTGGTACGCCATGAAGCCTGAAAATCTCGCGAATGTAAACCTGAGCCAACTATTCTGAAGAATAAGTAGTAACCACAGGAATGAAATGAGCTGACTTGGTCAATCTATCCACAATCACCCAAACTGCATCGAAATACCTCTGAGTCTGTGGGAGCCCAACAACAAAATCCATAGTGATCCGCTCCCATTTCCATTCCGAAATCTCTAGCTTCTGAAGCAATCCACTCGGTCGCTGATGCTCATACTTCACCTGTTGACAATTTAAGCAACGAGCTACATATTCCACTATGTCCTTCTTCATCCGCCTCCACCAATAGTGTTGCCTCAGTTCCTGATACATCTTCGCGGCACCTGGATGAATGGAGTACCGCGAACTGTGAGCCTCCAAGAGAATTAACTCATGTAAACCATCTACATTAGGCACACATAGCATGCCCTGCATCCGTAATACACCGTCATCTCCAATAGTGACTTCCTTAGCATCGCCGTGCTGAACCGTGTCCTTAAGGACAAGCAGATGGGGGTTATCATACTAACGCTCTCGGATACGATCATAAAGAGAAGACTGGGAAACCACACAAGCCAAAACTCTGCCCGGCTCAGAAACATCCAATTTGACAAACTGGTTGGCCAAGGCATGAATATCCAAGGCTAAAGGCCTTTCTTCTACTGGTAGATATGCTAAACTGCCCAAACTCTCTGCCTTGTGACTCAAGGCATCGACCACCACATTGGCCTTCCCACGATGATAGAGAATGGTGATGTCATAATCCTTAAGAAGCTCCAACCATCTCCGCTGCCGCAAGTTAAGATCCTTCTGTTTAAACATATATTGTAGACTCCGGTGATCGGTGAAAACCTCACAAGGGACACCGTACAAATAATGCCGCCAGATCTTCAAGGCATGAACAATAGTTGCTAACTCGAGGTAGTGGATAGGATAATTCTTCTCATGCACCTTCAGTTATCTAGATGCGTAGGCAATCACCCTACCATCCTGCATCAACACCACGCCGAGACCAATGTGTGACGCATCACAATACACCATATAGGACCCCGATCCAGTAGGCAACACTAACACTGGGGCTGTCATCAAAGTAGTCTTGAGCTTTTGAAAGCTCTCCTCACACTCCTCGGTCCACCTGAACGGAGCACCCTTCTGGGTCAATCTGGTCGTAGGTGCTGCAACATACGAGAAGCCCTCTACAAATCGATGTTAATACCCTGCCAAGCCAAGAAAACTCCGGATCTCCGTAGCTGAGGACGGTCTGGGCCAACTCTGCATTGCTTCAATCTTCTTCGGATCTACCTTGATCCCCTCATTCGACGCAACATGACCCAAAAATGCCACTAACTCTAGCCAGAATTCACAATTCAAAAAATTTGCATACAACTTCTTTTCTCTCAAGGTCTGAAGCACAGTCCTCAGGTATTGCTCATGATCCTCCCGACTCCGGGAGTACACCAGAATGTCATCAATAAACACAATGACGAAAGAGTCAAGATAGGGCTGAAATATATTGTTCATCAAGTGCATGAATGCTGCTAGGGCGTTGGTCAGCCCAAAAGATATCACAAGGAACTCGTAATGATCTTACTGAGTCCTGAAAGTAATCTTCGGGATATCTGGATCTCGAATCTTCAACTGATGATAGCCTAAATGCAAGTCGATCTTAAAGAACACTCTACACCCTTAAGCTGATCAAATAAGTCATCAATGCGTGGAAATGGATACATGTTCTTCACTGTAACCTTGTTCAATTGGCGATAATCAATACATATTCGCATAGAGCCATGCTTCTTCTTTACAAACAAGAAAGGAGCACCCAAGGCGACACACTGGGCCGAATGAAGCCCTAATTAAGCAACTCTTGCAACTGTTCCTTTAATTCTTTCAACTCTTCTGGGGCCATACGATAAGGTGGAATAGAAATGGGTTGAGTGCCCGATAACAAATCAATGCCAAAGTCAATATCCATGTCGGGCGGCATGCCCGGAAGATCCATCTGGAATACATCTGAATAGTCCCTCACTACCGGAACAGACTCGACGGTAGGAGTATCAACATTAACATCCCTCACATAGGCCATATATGCATTACACCCCTTCTCAACCACTTGCTAAGCCTTAAGAAATGAGACAACCCTGCTAGGAACATGATCTAAGGTACCTCTCCACTCTAGCAGCGGCTTACCTGGCATAGTCAACGTCACCGTCTTGGAATGGCAATCAAGGAGAACGTGATAGGGCGACAACCAGTCCATGCCCAAAATAACATCGAAATCCACCATACTGAGCAATAATAAATTGACTCTGATCTCAAAACCACTAAGAACAATCAAACATGACCGATATACATGGTCAACAATAATAGAATCACCCACGAGTGTATACATATAGACAGATGAACTCAGAGAATCACAGGATACACCCAAATACAGAGCAAAATAAGATGACACATAGGAATAAGAGGAGCGTGGATCAAATAAAACTGATGCATCTCTATGACAGACTGGAACAATACCTGTGATGACAGAATCAGATGCAACTGCCTCTGTACTAGCAGGAATGGCATAATATATGGCCCTGGCCTCCCCCTCTAGGGTGACCTCTACATGTCCGGCCTCTACCCCTAGCTAGCAGTGTAGGTGGAGTGGTAACTGGTGCTGTAATCACAGCATGAGGACCCGGTAGAGCACGCAGTGCCTGAGAACTCTGTGGAGGTGTACCCCTCCTAAATCTGGGACAATCCCTCACTATATGGAGAGTGTCACCACACTCAAAACAAGCCCCTGGAGGACGTGACTGTTGTGGTTGGATTGGGCCTGATCGGATGGACTTACCACTGAAAGCACCCCGTACAAGAGGTACGCTAGACACTGGCAGTGCATAATAGGGATCCTGGGGGCTAGGAGTGGCCGGAGCACCGTTGGCGGCTGGAAGTGCTGAATGAATAAGGCGACCCATATAACCCCTACCCAGACGGCCTGTAGCTGGGGCACGAGTACCACTATAAGTGCCAGACTCTCGAAACCTCTTAGCCTCTCTATCTTCCCTCTCCCGAGTCAGCATACCCTCCAACCTCCTAGCAATCCCTACTACCTGCTGGTACGTAATATTCATCTCCAACTTTCGGGCCATACTAAATTTGATACTGGGGCTCATCCCCTCAATAAATCAACGAACCCACTCTCGGACAGTAGCAACCAAGGCTGGTGCATGCCTAGCCAAATCACAGACACGGTAATAGAACCCTAGTGCAACTGCTCAAACTCTGCGCTACATGGATCTCTGAGACACTAGGGAACATACTCCCTCAAGAACATATCTGAGAACTGAGTCCAAGTGAGTGAATTCGCCTCGGCCGGACTACCCAACTCATAAGCTCGCCACCTCTGATAAGCCGCTCCTCTAAGCTGGAATATAGTGAAAGAAACCCCACTAGTCTCCGCAACACCCATAGTACGGAGGATACAGTAGCACTCCTCAAGAAAACCCTGGGCATCCTCTGACGCCAAGCCATCGAAAGTAGGAGGGTGGTACTTCTTGTACCTCTCGAACCTGAGTTGGTCAGCCTCAGAAACTACTGCCCTAACCCGGGGCTGAACTGGAGTTATCGACTGCATCGGTATGATTTCTGAAACCTGGTCGACCTGGATGCGCTGCTCCGGGGTACCGACAACGGGAGTCTGTGCTCTTCCCCTGGCCTGAGATATGGCAGGAGCAAGTGGTATCAATCCTACCTGAGCCAAGGTTCTGAACATGCTTAGAAACTGGGCTAAAGTCTCTTGGAGGGCTGGTGCAGTAACATGCGTCTCAGGTGCCTGCCCTCCAACTGGAGCTACTGGTGGCTCCTCTGTAGCAGCTCGTGCGGGTAATCTGGCTGTACCACGTGGACGTCCTCGGCCTCTACCCCGACCCTGGCCTCTCGCAGCTCTAGCAGGGGTCGCGGGTGTCTAGTCATCTGGTCGACCTGTACAAGTCCTCACCGTCTATGAGAGAAAAGAAAAATAGGAGTTTAGAGTCCAAAGTAAAAATCTCACACGATAAGGAATCAAAGAAGTGGAGCTTTTCCGAACAGTTCCATAGCCTCCCGAAGATAAGTATAGACGTCTCTGTACCGATCCGTGAGACTCTACTAAATCTGCTTGTGACTCATAACACCTATGAACCTAGTGCTCTGATACCAACTTGTCACGACCCTAAATTTCCTTTGTATGAGGTCGTGATGGCACCTAGTCTCCGAGACTAGGTAAGCCTAACAATTTACTGAATAATTGAATATAAAATTAAACTCAAATTTCAACACATGAAATATAAATAGAGACTACGATTCAAACAATTACAACTCCCAAAACCCGGTAGAAATAAGTCACAAGCTTCTAAGAGAAAATACTAAGTGTCTTTATACATCAAAGACTAAAGAGAATAAGAAAACAACATAATAAGGATATAGGAGGACTCCGAGGTCTGCGGACATTGGCAGATATACCTTGAAGTTTACATGTACGGTCCAGCTCACTAGTAACTGGCCTAGTAGGAAAAACCTGGTTCTGCACAAAAAGATGTGCAGAAGTGTAGTATGAGTACACCATAACGGTACCCAGTAAGTGTTGAGCCTAACTTCGGTAGAGTAGGGACGAGGTCAGGTTAGGGCCCTACTGGAATAAAAAGGAAATTCGGCATAAAATATAGTAATACAATGAAATGACTAAGAAATGAACAACGGAATTTTTTAGAAAGGTAACAACACAGCAAATAGAGGTAAACAACAGGGGCGCACCCGAGGTACCGCCTCATGGTCCCAAATGTAAATACACAACAAGGGGTTCCCCCGAGGTACCGCCTCGTAGTTCCAAAAGTAAATATGCAACAGGGGGATCTCCCGAGGTACCGCCTCGTAGTCCCAAAAGTAAATATGCAATAGGGGATCTCCTGAGGTATCGCCTCGTAGTCCCAAAAGTAAATACACACCTCATAACTTATGGAACAACGAATTTATAGCAAGGAATCATACAGTTAAAGACTGAATACGAGATCACAGAAGCAAGTAATTCACATAAGCATGTTGCACAAATTTCAAGTAAAGGTTAAGACACGTAGACATGCGATACTTGGCTAAACATGATAGTTACACATCCTAAGGCAATTCAGTTAATGAAATTGAAATAAGACTACTCAGCAAGAACCGGAATTTTCACAATTAGCCCATGTACACACTCGTCACCTCGCGTACACAGCGCTCACATATCACAAATTGTTACAATAGTACCAAAACCTCAGGGGATTTCCCCCACACAAGGTTAGACAGTTACCTCAAATCTCGCTCAATAAATCGATAAGGATGCCTTTCCCTCGATTTTCCGATTCTGAATGGCCCAAATCTAGCAAAAGGTAATTACATACCATGAATACAACTACAAGAAACTAATTTAAATAATAAATCTACGACTTTAGCAAAGAATAAAAAAAATGCCCCAAAAAGTCGACCAATGCCCACATCTCGTAATCGGGTAAAATTCACAAAATATGAATACCCATTCGATATCGAGTTCACTCATGCCAAAATTACTAAAATCCAAGACCAAGTCACCACTCAAATCCCCAAATTAAACTCTCCAAATCCCTAGCCTCAAACTCCCAAACTCCACCTTAAATACGCACAAACCAGGTGGGAAATCAATAGGGAAACAAGATTATTGGTAAAAAAGAGTACAAGAGACTTACCTCAAGAAATCCCTCGAAAATGCTCTCAAATATCGCCAAGACCCGAGCTCAAAATGTTTAAAAATAAGCAAAATCGTGAACCCTTGTATTTAAGTGTTCTGTCCAGCACTTCCGCTTCTGTGGAAACTTAGCCGCATCTGAGGCGTTGCAGAAGCGACAACATACCCGCTTCTGCGGTTTCCCTCGCTCTTGCAGTCTCTTCATCCGCTCCTGCGGACTCGCTTCTATGGGCCTCCTAGCCGCTTCTACAGTCCCATCTTCCAAAGCCCACTTCTGCGGGTGCGCATCTGCGCAAACTGGCCCGCTTCTGCGATCACTCTTCCGCAAAAGCGACTCCGCTTTTGCGGCCTTCGTACTGCACCTACGTCCATAGGCCATTTCCTCCAACCCCGCATCTGTGCCCAAATGCTCACTTCTGCTAGCTTTCACCTGCGGCGCAGGTGCGATTACACCAGAACTGGTGCACTTCAGCCATTCTCACAAGTCCAAATTGATCTGTTAACCATCCGAAAACCACCCTAGGCCTCCGGAACCTCAACCAAATACACCAACCAGTCCTAAAACATTATACAAACTTAGTCGAGTCTCTAAATCACATCAAACAATGCTAAAAAAAATATGAATTATACATCGATTCAAGCATAATGAACTTTAAAACTTCAAATTTCTACATCCGACGCCGAAACCTATCAAATCAAGTCCGATTGACCTCAAATTTTGTACACAAGTCATAACAGATATTATAGACCTACTCTAACTTTTGGAATCATAATCTGATCCTGATATCAAAAGGTCCACTCTAGGTCAAACTTCCCAAAAATCCTCCAACTTTCGCCAATTGACGATAAAATGATCTACGAACCTCTAAATCAACATCTGGACACGCTCCTAAGACCAAAATTACCCTACAGAGCTATTAAAACCGTCAAAACTCCATTCCGGAGTCATCTTCACCCAATTCAAACTACGGCAAATCCTACGACTTAAATTTCCCCTTTTAAGGACTATGTGTCCTATTTCACTCCGAAGCCAAAAATAAATTCTCCCGGCAAGTCACAAAACCCAAAAATGAAATAGAGGGAGAAATAATTAGGGGTTCAGGGCTAATACTCTCAAAACGACAGGCCGGATCATTTCAAGGTGCTAAAGGATTGTGCAGATGTGGAGCTGGGGCTGTTCTGGGGTGGACGCAGGTGCGGAGGGAAATCTGCAGGTGCGAGAAGGGCTCTGCAGTTCGGAACCTGGAGCGTAGGTGAGGTTCATGGGGGACTTAAGTGATTCCGCAAAATCGGAGGTCTATACCGCAAAATCGATTCCGCAGGTTCGGTGAATTGGCCGCGGGTGCGAATAGCCTAGGCAAATTATAATAAATCGAGGGTTTGCCATTTTCTTCATAATGTGAGATATGGAGCTGAGATTGAGGCGAAAGTTCAAAGGTTTTTCAAAGGAAACATTTGGATAAGAATTCTTGACCTGTTTTTGATTAATTTCCACTAATATATCATTTATTCTTCATTTAATTTAGGATTTGGGTTGAGAAATTTGTGAAAAGGTGGAAAAATCCTTAGGCCGAATTTTGAGGTTTTGATCGGGAATTTGGTATCGGATTTGAGTAATTTTTTGTATGGGTGAACTCGATATTCAATGGGTGTTTGTATTTTGTGTCTTTTACCTGATTCTGAGACGTGGGCCCGGGTTAACCTTTTGGGGTGATTTTTCGATTCTTTGCTAAAGTCGTAGATTTATTATTTAAATTAGTTTCTTGTATTTATATTCATGGTATGTAATTGCTTTTGCATAGATTTGTTCCATTTAGAGTCATAAAATAGAGGGAAGGACATCATTATCGATTGACTGAGCGAGATTTGAGGTAAGTGACTTGTCTAACCTTGTATGGGGAAATCCCCTTAGGATTTGGTACTGTTGTAACAATTTATGATATGTGAGCACCGTGTACGCGAGGTGACGAGTACGTACACGGGCTAATTGTGGAAATTCCTGATCTTGCTGAGTAGTCTTCTTTCAAATTCCTTAACTGAATTACCTTAGCATGTGTAGCTGTCATGTTTAGCCCAGTATTGCATGTCTACGTGTCTTAACCTTTACTTGAAATTTGTGCAACATGCTTATGTGAATTACTTGCTTCTGTGATCTCGTATTTAGTCTTTAACTGTATGATTCCTTGTTGTAAATTCGTTGTTCCATAAGTTATGAGTTGTGTGTTTACTTTTGGGACTACGAGGCGGTACCTCAGGAGATCCCCCTATCGTGTATTTACTTTTGGGACTATGAGGCGGTACCTCGAGAGATCCCCTGTTGTATATTTACTTTTGGGACTACGAGGCGGTACCTCGGGAGATCTCTATGTTGTGTATTTACTTTTGGGACTACGATGTGGTAACTCGGAAGATCCCCTGTTACATATTTACTTTTGGGACTACGAGGCGGTACCTCGGGATATCCCCTTGTTGTGTATTTACATTTAGGACTACGAGGCGGTACCTCAGGAGCGCCCCTGTTGTTTACCTCTATTTTTTGTGATGTTACCTTTCTTAAATTTCTCGTTGTTCATCTCTAAGTCACTTAATTGAATTATTATATTTTCTGCATCAGTACCTTTTATTCCAGTGGGGCCCTGACCTAACCTCGTCACTACTCTACTGAGGTTAGGCTTGGCACTTACTAGATACAGTTGTGGTGTATTCATACTACACGTTTGCACATCTTTTTGTGAAGATCCAGGTTATTCCTACCAGGCCAGATACTAGTGAGTTGGACCGTACGTGGAGACTTCAAGGTATATCTTCCAGCATTCACAGACCTCAGATTCAACCTCTATCCTTACTATGTTGTTTTTTCTTATTTTCTTTAGACTCTGATGTATAGAGACACTTAGTATTTTCTCTTAGAAGCTTGTGACTTGTTTCTAGTGGGTTTTGGGAGTTGTAAATTAATTGAATCGCATATCATATTTATATTTCATGTGTTGAGATTTGAGTTTAGTTTTATATTCAGTTATTCTGTAAATTGTTAGGCTTACCTAGTCTTAAAGACTAGGTGCCATCACGATACCCTACAAAGGGAAATTGGGGTCGTGACACCTAGTCTCTAAGACTAGGTAAGCCTAACAAAACAAGCGGAATAACTGAATAATAATTTAAATCTCAAAACATCAACAAATATATGAAATGAAATCTGTAACTCAACATGTACATCTCCCAAAACCCAGTGTAAGTACAAGTCACAAGCTCTAGATACAGTACTGAACACTCCTATACATCACTGTCTATAAAGATGTAAAGAAATAAGAAAAGAACGGGATAGAAGAGGACTCCGAGGCCTGCGGGCGCAGGCAGGTGTACCTTGAAGTCTCCAATAAGCAAGCCACACAACACTCTAACAGCTAGATTGATAGGATGTACCTGGATCTGCACAAAACATGTGCAGAAGAGTAGTATGAGTACACCACAATGGTACCCAGTAAGTGCCAAGACTAACCTCGGTATAGTACTGACGAGGTCAGGTCAAGGCCCTACTGAGATAATAAGAAACAAGACAAAATATATAATGCTATAATGAAAATGACATGGAAGTGAAAAATAAAGAATTTACAGGAAATAACAATACGGAATCAAGGAAAGCTAATACAACACGAAAGGAAAACAAGAATTTTACATGTTAAGGAAACAACAACCAAACAATACAACAAATAAAGAAGATCAACAGGGGCACTCCCGAGGTACCGCCTCATAGTCCCAAATCATAAAATGACTCACAGTCTTTCCTTATATCACCGCGGGAGCCTTTATATTTGGTTTTGAAAATCATTTTTCCGAAACAGCATCCCGCGTTTTAGCCCACCTTATCACACCGCATGGCTTCTAGTAGTTCCCCTACTAGCCATGCGTATCAATTCCACCTTATCTCACTGCATGTGTTTCAACACCCAGACCTTATACCATCGCATGCGTTTGAATAATCACAACGGCAAGGTAGAAACCTCGTACAAACAATAATAACCGCATGACAGAAACCTCGTGCAACAATAAGAACAACACGACAGAAATCTCGTGCAACAGTAACAACAGCACGGCAGAAACCTTGTGCAAACAACCAAACAATCACCTCAACAATAACACGAAATCCAAGAAACAACAACTAAATAAATGATATTTCACAACTTATGCCTTGCCTCGAAGAACCATAGCCTTGCAATTCAACACCAAACTCAACAACAAGATACCTCAAGGATAGCAATTTAATGTAAAGAATTCCATAGTTAAGTAATGAATACGAAAATCAAGAAAAGCAGGTAATTCAACTAAACATGTGATACAAATTGAAAATAGGAGATAAGACAAGTAAGATATGTGAAATTAGGCTAAACATGATGACTATAACGTGCTAAAGTAACTCAATTAAGGCATGAAAAGGAAACTACATAGCAAAACCCGGAATTTCAACATTTAGCCCGTATACACACTCGTCACCTTGCGTACACGGCCTCACATATCATAAATCATCGCCACAGTACCAAATCCTAAGGGGAATTTCCCCCACACAAGTCACTTACCTCAAACCACGCCCTATCAATCGATTAGAAGGCCTTTCCCTCAATTTTCTAACTCTGAACGGCTCTAATCTAGCCAAAACAATTTCATACTTTAAATAAAACTATAGTAAACTAGTATAAATAATGAAATAATAATTTTAGTTAAGAATGGAAAAATCGCTACAAAAAGTCGACCCGGACCCACTTTTTGGAACCCGACCAAAATTATAAAATCCGAACACACATTCGATATCGAGTCCAACCATACAAGAATTATTCAAATCCGAGCCCATTTCATCTTTCAAAAGCCAATAATTTAATCTAAGAACTTCTACACCTTTTCCCCTAATTTTAAACTACAAAACAATAATTAAAAAGTGTAATTAACAGTAGATTCATGAGAATTAATCAAAAATGAGTCAAGAATCCTTACCCCAACACTTCCTCTAAAAATCCCTCAAAATCTCGCCTCAATCCGAGCTCTCAAAGTCCCAAAATAAAAATGAAATCAAACCCTTGATTTTTTCCTTTTTCTGCCCTAAAGAATCGCTTCTGCGAAGCCTTAGTCGCATATGCGGTTCCACATCTGCGGAAAACCCATCATAGGTGCGGACTTCACTTAAGTCTAAAGGATCCACTACTGCGGAAATACACACACCCCTGCACATGCGCACCTGCGGCTCGTGCGCCGAATCTGCGCACAGGTACACACATGCGATCCTCTTCATCGCAGATTCGAAGCCGCTCCTGCGGAACCTTTTCCACACCTACGAGCCCTGGCCTGGGCTGCCTTCTCCGATTCTACGCTTCCTCACATGCACATGTGAGTCCACACTTGCAGTCATACCCTTTGCAGGTGCGATGACACCAGAAGCTAGGATTTTTACAGAAATTCATTAGTCCAACAATTGTTCCGATACCGATCTGAATCACACCCGTAGCCCCCGGGTCACGTCCGAGTATACCAACTAGTCCCAAAACACCTAAAGGACCTACTTGAGGCCGCAAACCACATCAAACAACACGAAATCAATGAATCGCAACCAAATTCAAGCTTAGCAACTATGAACTTCCAAATTCTGGAACCGGCGATGATTCATACTGAAACAACTCTGATTAACACAAAATTTGTCTCACAAGTCATAATTGAAATTACGGATCTATTCCAACTTTCTGAATTGGAATCTGACCCCGATATAAAAAATTCCACTCCCAGTCAAACTTCCTAAAATTCTTCCAACTTTCCAACTTTCGCCAATTAACGCCGAAATGACCTACGGACCTCCAAATCAACATCCGGACACGCTCATAAGACCAAAATCACCCTACGGAGTTATTGGAACCATCAAAACTTCATTCCGGAGTTGTCTTCACATAAGTCATACTACGATCAACTCCTATGACTTAAATTTCCAGTTTAGGGACTATATGTCCCATATCACTCCGAAGCTCTCTCGAAACCCAAAACCAAGCACCCCGGCGAGTTATGTAACTACAATATAATATAGAGGAGGCAATAAATAGGGTATCAGGGCTAATACACTCAAAATGACCGGCCGTATCATTTCATCCTCCCCATCTTAAAATAAATGTTCGTCCTCGAACGAGTATAGAGACATACCTGAAGTGGTGAAAAAATGAGGATAACGGCTACGCATATCATGATCGGTATCCCAAGTTTCCTCCTCGACTGACTGACCCCTCCACAGAAACTTCACCGAAGCAATGTTCTTTGACCTCCACTTTCAAACCTGCCTGTCCAAAATGGCCACCGGCTCCTCAACATAAGATAGATCCTTGTCCAACTAGGCTGAGCTAAAGTCTAACACATGAGACAGATCGCCGTGATACTTCCGGAGCATATAAACATAGAACACTAGATGAACTGCATCTAGACTAGGTGGTAGTGAAAGTTTGTAGGCCACCTCTCCAACCCTCTAAAGAATCTCAAAAGGTCCGATATACCTAGGGCTCAGCTTTTCCTTCTTCCCGAACCTCATAACACCCTTCATGGGTGAAACTCGGAGCAAAACCCGCTCATCAACCATGAATGCAACGTCGCGAACCTTTGGATCCGCATAACTTCTTTGTCTGTATTGGGCTGTATGAAGTCAATCCTGAATCAATTTAACCTTTTTCAGAGCATCCTGAACCTTTAACCTTTTCCAAAGCATCCTGAATCAAGTCTGTACCCAATAGCCTAGCCTCACTCGGTCAAACCAACCCACCGGAGACCGGCCCATACAAAGCCTCATACGGGGCCATCTGAATGCTCGACTGATAACTGTTGTTGTAGGATAACTCTGCAAGCGGCAAGAACTGATCCCAAGAACCCCCAAACTTCATCACAAACACAAAGCATATCCTCCAATATCTGAATAGTGCACTCGGACTGTCCGTTCGTCTGATGGTGAAATGTTGTACGCAGCTCCACCCGAGTAGCTAACTCGTGTTGTACGACCCTCCAGAACCGCGACATAAATTGCGTACCCCGGTCATAGATGATAGATACCGTCACACTATGAAGCTTCACAATCTCGCAAATATAGACTCGATCCAGCTGCTCAGAAGAATAGGTAGTCACCACTGGAATGAAATGAGCTGACTTGGTCAATCTATCCACAATCACTCAAACTGCATCGAACTTCCTCTGAGTTCGTGGGAGCCCAACAATTGTAATAACCCGACCGACCATTTTGAGAATTAAAGTCTCGTTCGGCAGTATAAGGTCTTGAGTAGATTTGTATTATGAGTTATGACTTACATGTATGGACGAGTTCAGGTTTCGGTTGATTCAGGGTCAATTTGGAAGAATGATTCCTGTTTTAGAAGCTTAAGCGTTAAGAGTTGACCGGAATTTGACTTTTGTGTAGACGACTTCGAAATAGTGTTTTGATGATTCTAATAGCTTCGTATGATGATTTTGGACTTAGGAATGCATCCAGATTTGGATTTGGAGTTGGAGGTCCGTATAGTAATTTGAAGCATTTCGGCGAAAATTTGAAAGTTGATATTTTTGGAAGGTTGAAAGTTTTGACCGAAAGTTGATCTTGGTGATATTGGGTCAGAATGCGATTCTGAGAGTTGGATTAGCTATGTTATGTCATTTTGTACTTGCATGCAAAATTTGATGTCATTCGGGGTTGATTTTATATATTTCGGTACGAGTTTTGGAAGTTGGGAGATTTGGAAGTTAATAAGTTTGATTTGTGATGTGATTCATAGTTTTGGTATTGTTTAATGTGATTTGAGACCTTGAGCGGGTCCGTATTAAGTTATGGAACTTGTTGGTATCCTTGGACGGGGCCTCGGGTGTGCTTCGAACAAGTTTCGGATGATTTTATGCTTGTGATCAGGTCTCTTTCTGGTAGGGGTGCATATCGGGCGGATCAGAAGGATAATTACGCTTAACAGTTCGGCTTAACGGTTATTGAATTATAAATGTAATAATCCTCTAGCCATCCAATATGACAACGGGCGGATTGATATCAGATTAACAATTATCGGGCGGTTATCGGCTAAACCAAATAAAAATATTTTGAACATCTAAGATCTAACCAAATGGTATTTTTTAATTGAAGAGTCTTCAAGACAACTCATACTGTCATACACATATTAACCAAATTTTTAATACCATCAAGACTACTCATACACGTATTAACCATTGAGATTTTAATTTTTTGACTTCTCAGTTCAAGAGAGAGAAGAGATTGACGACTTCTCTGCCTATGTTGGCTGCAGATAATTGAGAATTAGAAAATATAAATTAGGGATTTAGCAATTTAGGGTTTCAATAGTACTTTATATACATAGGGGTAAAAGTATAATATAAAAATTCTTAACGGGTTAACGGTTTACCCGATAAGAAAATTGAGAAATCCGACCCCAAACTGTTAAGCCATAATTATAAAATCTCAATCCGTTCACCATCCATTACCCCAATAATCCGACACCAATAAGCCAATAAGCCAATAAGTCATCGGTTCGGTTCGGTTCGGTTAACGGTTTCAGATCGATTTTGAACAGCCCTAGTTTCTGGTGTATCCGTATCTGCAGAGGTTTGATCGCAGATACGGAGCCACTTCTGCGATGTTGAGGCCTGAGGGGGGACTTTGATTTTGCGGAGTATTTTTCATAGATGCGATGGCCTCTTTTGCGGCCCATTGATCGCAAATGCGAAGATGTCCGCTTCTGCGGCTATTTGTGCACTTCTGCAGAGTCGCAGGTGCAACTCCTTCTTGCGCAGGTGCGGCCACTAGGCTAGCTAGTTGGGTTCGCAAATGTAGACCTTTTCTCGCAAATGCGAGGCCGCAGATGTGATGTTCCTGTTTGCAAATGCGAAAAGCGTGGGCAGAATCGCATATATGTCGAGGGTTTTATATGTTTAATATATTTTGAGTTCTAGACCTCGGTTTTGGGAAATTGTTCGTGGGTTTTTCAAGAAACTCATTGGGATAAATGTTCTCTACCCGAAAATTGTTATATTTCATAATTCCATTGCGATTTTCATCATCTAATTAGTGAATTAAGTTGGAAATTTGGGAAAAATTTGTAAAAACCTTTCAAAATGTAAAATGATGATTTAAAGGATGAATTGATGTCGGAAATTGAAAAATTTTGTATGGTTGAACTTGTATCGAAATGGGTGTTCGGGTTTTGTAAATGTTATCAGGTTACAAGGTGCGGGCACGGGGTTTGACGTTTTTAGTTTTTGTTAAAGATTGAGGCTTCATTATCCGAAATTTATTTTCTATGAGTTTTATTTATGGATTAAAGTTATTTTGGCTAGATTCGAGCCGCCTGGAGGTTATTTCACTTGAAAGGGACATTTTATATTATCGGCCTAACTTCTTTGAGGTGTGTATCTTGCCTAACTTTGTAGGGGGACTACCCCTTATGAATTGAGCCCTTGGTGCTAACTATGTTATGTGAAGTCTGTGTACGCGAGGTGACGAGTACGTGCTTGGGCTTATTTGTAGAAAGTTGACCTTTTAGGGCTCTTAGGTTCTTATGCTCATTAGATATGAAGTTGTTTTGTTATGTTAAGTTCCCCATTTACTAGTTTTACCTCTACGTGTCTTAATTGGAATTAATTGCTTTTATGTTCCACTTTTATTGCCTATTTGACTCTTGTGCCTTAACTGAAGTTGTTGCCTCTTCGATTTCCTTGATTATCTCTTCTGTAATTATCTATCCTTAATTGAGGTTATGATTATCTTTTCCGCTGCTTATCCTTAATTGAATTTGTTGTATCTCTTTCGTAATTGCTTAACCCTAAATGAAGTTTAGTTATCCTTAATCGTATTTGCCTCATCCTTATTTGGAATTATTGACTCATGTTATCTCCCTTGATGTCGAATTGTACTTTTGTGAAATCATTTGTTACAAATCATTTCTCCCTTGTTGAGCTATTCTTATTGAAACTAGTATTCCATATTGTTTTTATTCTTTGTGAGCTCATTCTACTGCTTCTTTGAGATCCAAAGCTCTTGAGTTGATTTACTTGCTGTATTCTCATGCTATTGTTGTTGTTGTTGTTGTTGCTGTTGTACTCAGTTTGTTGAGCCGAGGGCTATGCGCGGTTGTAGTATTGACATTGTTTAGATGAAATGTTATGGAATATGGGCACATGTTGTGAAAGTCATTCTATTGTGATGTTGTGTTATTGGCACGTGATATTGTTGGGAGGTTTTGTTCGGGTGTTTGCATGAGGTTTCTGCCATCCTATTGTTACTATTGATATTTGCACATGCGGCGTGAGAAGGCGGGCTATATATGTGGTTTTGCGCATGTGGCGAGACAAGGTGGGAATATTATTATACGCGTGCGGCGAGAAAAGGCGAGCATTTACTTTATTGCGTATGTGGCGAGACAAGGTGGGATATGTCGGGAAATAACTTGCGATGACTTGTGATGGCCTGGGGGCATTATTGTTGTTGATATTTGTGTAGTGGCGTGCCTAACTTGTGTGAGTTTTACCTTGAGCAAAATTGTGGGGATTGTTTCTTATGTGTCGTTCATTTGTTACCTCTACTCTTATTCGTTGTCCCGAACTATGGTAGCACACTTGCGCAAGCATACACGTACTTTATCAACCTATCGGTTTAAGAAGATGAACACTTATGCTACTGATCATTTGTACGTACTCTGTCTACTTGTCTTATATGTGAGAATTGTTCTATTGGCACGCTAGTCATCCGTGCAGTTATCAGTTGTAATGAGGGCACAAGATGCCAATTGATTAGGGTTCATGAATTGGGACCCATGAATTATGTGAGTTTTAAGGTTTGGTAACTCGTGGAGATTATTGGATAAACTCAGTGTGAGAGCGGCTATTCTTATTGAGTTGCTACTTGCTTTTCCCTTATTTGGTTCCGGTCCTACCGGATTTAAACTGTGTCCAGCTTGCTCTACAATGTTATTACTTGGTGTGTCTTGTTGCTTATTGTTGCTTCTAGTTCCTCTTGCAAGCATCATATTATTGTTGTTATCATGCCTAGATTTATAGAGGTATCATACCCTGCTATTTCTTCACCTATACTTGTCCAGATTATTTAGTCCAGTAGGTGTCTTGACTATCCCTCGTCACTACTTCACCGAGGTTAGTCTTGATACTTACTGGGTACCGCTATGGTGTACTCATACTACACTTATGCACATTTTGTGCAGATCCAGGTATTTCGGAGTTAGTCGATCACTAGATAGTTGTATGGATCTTGCTGTGGAGACTCAAGGTAAACCTGATGTTGTGTCTACAGGCTTTGGAGTCACCTTCGGATATTGTACTTGCATTGTTTTATCTCTATTTCGAAACAGTTGTATCTAGAGGTTTTTCTAGCAAACTTAGTAGAGCTTATGACTTGTACTACCGGTTTTGGGATTGTAAGTTTTGTATATAGATTTCTATTTCGTTTTTGTCAGTCGTTAGTTAAATATGATTATTATTCCAGTAAATGTTAGGCTTACCTAGTCTCTAAGACTAGGTGCCATCACGGCATCCTACGGAGGGAAATTTGGGTCGTGACAATAACAAAATACATAGTAATTCGCTCCCACTTCCACTCTGGGATCTCTAACTTCTAAAGTAATCCACCTGGCCGTTGATTCTCATACTTCACCTGATGACAATTTAGGCACTGATCTACATATTCCACTATGTCGTTCTTTATTCTACTCCACCAGTAATGTTGCCTTAAGTCCTGATACATCTTAGCGACACCTGGATGAATGGAGTACCGCGAACGTGAGTATAAGAACCAACTCATGCAAGCCATCTACATTGGGCACACATAGCCTTCCCTACATCCGTAATACACCGTCATCTCCAATAGTGACCTCCTTGGCATCGCCGTGCTGAACTGTGTCCTTGAGGACAAGCAGATGGGGTTCGTCATATTAACGTTCTCTGATACGATCATAAAGAGAAGACCAAGAAACCACATAAGCCAAAACTCAGCTCGGCTCAGAAACATCCAATCTAACAAACTGGGTTGCCAAGGCCTAATTATCCAAGGCTAATGGCCTCTCTACTACCGGTAGATATGCTAAGCTGCCCAAACTCTCCGTCTTGCGACTCAAGGCATCGGCCAGCACATTGGCCTTCCCGGGATGATATAGAATGGTGATATCATAGTCCTGAAGCAACTCTAACCACCTCTGTTACCGCAAGTTAAGATCCTTCTGTTTGAACAAATGATGTAAAATCTGATGGTCGGTGTAGACCTCACAAGGGACACCGTACAAATAGTGCCGCCAAATCTTGAAGGCATGAACAATAGTTGCGAACTCAAAGTCATGTACAGGATAGTTCTTTTCATGCACCTTCAACTATCTAGACGCGTAGGCAATCACCTTACTATCCTGCATCAACACCGCGCCGAGACCAATGTGTGACGCATCACAATACACAGTATAAGGCCCCGAAGGCGACACTAACACTGGGTTGTGGTCAAAGATGTCTTGAGCTTTTGAAAGATCTCCTCACACTCCTCAGTCCACCTAAATGGAGCACCCTTTTTGGGTCAGTCTGGTCATAGGTGCTGCAATAGACGAGAAACCCTCTACAAATCAACGGTAATACCCCGCTAAACCTAGAAAACTCCGGATCTTCATAGCTGAAGATTGTCTGACCAACTCTGCACTGCTTCAATCTTCTTTGGATCCATATTGATCCCCTCACTCGATACTACATGACCCAAACATTCCACTGAATCTAGCTAGAATTCACACGTCGAAAATTTTGCATATAAATTCTTTTCTCTCAAGGTCTGAAGCACAGCCCTCAGGTGTTGCTCATGATCCTCCCGACCCCCGGAGTACACCAAGATGTTGTCAATAAACACAATGATGAATGAATCAATATAGGGCTAAAATACATTGTTCATCAAGTGCATGAATGTTGCTGGGGCATTTGTCATCCCAAAAGACATCACAAGGAACTCGTAATGTACATACCGAATCCTGAAGGCAGTCTTCAAGATATCTGGCTCCCGAATCTTCAACTGATGATAGCCTGAACGCAAATCGATCTTAGAGAAATGAACGCAACTGATGATAGCCTGAACGTAACTTGATGATAGGAGTATCAACACTGACATCTCTCACATATGCCAGATACGCATCACACTCCTTCACAACCATTCGTTGAGCCTTTAGAAATGAAATAACCCTGCTAGGAACATAATCTAAAGTACCTCTCCACTCTAACCGCGGCATACCTGGCATAGCCAATGTCACCGTCTTGGTGTGATAATCAAGGATAGCATGATAGGGAGACAACCAGTCCATGCCCAAAATAACATCAAAATCTACCATACTAAGCAACAATAAATTGACTATGGTCTCAAAACCACTAAGAATAACTAAACACGACTGATACACATGGTCAACATCAATAGAATCTCCTACAGGTGTGGACATATAGATAGGAGAACTCAAGGAATCACGGGATACACCCAAATATATAGCAAAATAAGATGACACATAGGAATAAGTAGAGCCTGGATCAAATAAGACTGATGCATCTCTATGACAGACCGGATGAATACCTGTGATGATTGAGTCAGAAGCAACTGCCTCCGTCCTAGCAGGAAGATCATAATATCTGGCCTGGCCTCCCTCTCTAGGGCGATCTATGCATGCCTGACCTCCACCTCTAGCTGGTTGTGCAGCAGGGGTGGCAACTGGTGAGGCCACCATGGACTGAGAAGCCTGAGGTCCCGGTGGAATATGCGGAACTTGAGTAGTCTGTGGAGGTGCACCCCTCCTGAATCTGGGGCAATCCTTCACCATATGATGAGTGTTACCACACTCAAAACAAGCTCTTGGAGGTCGTGGCTGGCTCGGGCATGATCGGCTAGACTAACAGCTAAAAGCACCCTGTACAGGAGGTTCACTAATAATGGTGGTGTATAATAGGGAGCCTGAGGCCTAGGAGTGGCCGGAATACCACTGGAATCTGGAAGTGCTGAATGAACATGGTGACTCACATAGCCCCTAACATGATGAGCTGCAGCTGGGGCACGGATACCACTATATATGACAGACTCTAGAGACCTCTATGGCCTCCCTCTCCTCTCTCTCCTAAGTCAGAATACCCTCCAATCTCCTAGCGATCCCCAATACCTGCTGGTATACGATGTCCATCTCCAACTCGGGCCATGCTAAATCCGATACTAGGGTTGAGACCCTCGATAATCGACGGACCTACTCTCTAGTAGTAGCAACCAAGGTTGGTGCATGCCTAGAAAAATCACTGAACCGGACTGTATACTCCGATACGGTCATAGAACCCTGGCTCAACTGCTCAAACTCTGCACGCCATGCATCTCTGAGACTCTGGGGAACATACTTCCTCAAGAACATATCTAAGAACTGAGTCCAAGTTAGGGAAGTTGCCTCGGTCGGACTACCCAACTCATGCTCGCCACCACTGATAGGCCGCTCCCTTAAGCTGGAACGTAGTGAAAGCAACCCCACTAGACTCTACAATAATACCCATAGTACGGAGGATACAGTGGCACTCCTCAAGAAAACCCTGGGCATCATCTGATGCCCAGCCACTGAAAGTAGAATGGTGGTACTTCTTGTACCTCTCGAGGCTGAGTTGCTCACCCTCAGAAGTTGTTGCCCTAACCTCGAGCTGAATTGGGGCTACCGGTTGTACTAGTATGAACTCTAGGACCTGATCAACCTGAACCTGCTGCTCTAGGGTACGGGCGGTGGGAGTCGTGCTCCTCCATCAGCCTGAGATTTGGCAGGAGCAAGTGTGATCAACCCTGTCTGACCTAAAGTGCCGAACATGCTTAGGAACTGGGCGAGAGTCTCCTGGAGGGCTGGTGTAGTAACAGGCATCTCAGGTGCCTGCCCACCAACTGGAGCTACTGGTGGCTCCTCTGTAGCATCTCGTGCGGGTGCTTTGGTTGCACCACATGGACGTCCTCGGCCTCTATCCCGGCCCTGGCCTCTCGCGGCTCTAGTAGGGGCATGGGTGTCTGGTCATCTGATCCAGTTGTACATGTCCTCACTATCTGTGAGAGAATAGAAAGACAGAAATTTAGAATTTGAAGTCAAAGATTTCGCACGATAAGGAATCAAAGAAGTGAAGCTTTTCATAACAGTTCCATAGCCTCCCGAAGATATGTACATACGTCTCTGTACCGATCCGCGAGACTCTACTAAACCTGCTTGTGACTCATAACACCTATGAACCTAGAGCACTGATACCAACTTATCACGACCCCAAATCCCCTCTGTAAGATGTCGTAACGGCACCTAGTCTCTAAGACTAGGTAAGCCTAACAAAATATCCGGAATAACTGAATAATAATTTAATTCTCAAAACATTAACAAATATATGAAATAAAATCTGTAACTCAACATGTACATATCCCAAACCCGGTGTAAGTACAAGTCACAAGCTCTAGATACAGTACTGAACACTCCTATACATCATTGTCTATAAAGATGTAAAGAAATAAGAAAAGAACATGATAGAAGGGGACTCCGAGGCCTGCTGGCGCTGGCAGATGTACCTTGAAGTCTCCAATAAGCAAGCAACATAACGCTATAACACCGAGGCTGATAGGATGTACCTGGATCTATACAAAATATGTGCAGAAGCATAGTATGAGTACACCACAACGGTACCCAATAAGTGCCAATCCTAACCTCGGTAGAGTAGTGACGAGGTCAGGTCAATGCCCTATTGGGGATAATAAGAAACAAGATAGAAGATATAATCCTATAATGAAATTGATAGGTAAATGAACAATAAAGAATTTACCGAAAATTAAAGCACGGAATCAAGGAAAGCTAATACAACACTAAAGGAAAACAAGAATTTTACATGTTAAGGAAACAACAACCAAATAATACAGCAAATAAAGAAGATCAATAGGGGCACTCCTGAGGTACCACCTCGTTGTCCCAAATTATAAAATAACTCTTAGTCTTTCCTTATATCACCGCAGGAGCCTTTATATTTGGTTTAGAAAATCATTTTCCCAAAATGGCCTTTATATTTGGTTTTGGACACATTTTTAGGTGCCAAATAGGTCCAATAGTGGCCTGGTTTGGACCTTCTTCAGAGGATGTCTCTTGGGATCTAATCCACCTTTTCTTGGACATGAATTTGGACCATAAAATAATTATAATACCTAGACAACTCATATACTTTATCCTTGAGCTCTCCATCCCAATTAACAACTTCTTTATTTGCACTTGAAGTCTAATGGCCTTGTTTTACAACTCTTTAGCTTGACATCTTGTTAAAGGCCCTCTTTGAGATTCCAAAGTTTTATTCTTGTCCTTGAATAGATTTGAGCTTCCTAGGATGCTATCATTCCCCTTTTCTTGAAGAAAATTCGTCCTCGAATTTCGATCTTGTAAGAAAAAAAAAGTCAAGCACTAGTAAATGGCATCCACTAATCTGAAAAAATGATAGGAATAAAACAGGATAGTGACCATGTGCTTAACCCAATTAAGCCTAATAGGTGTAAATACTCCTTTATAAAGCATATGGACATCATTATCCCAATAGAATTTATGCCTACTTAGAGTTATCCAATAAAAACCTCTCTTAGATGCACTATGTAATGAAATTTGCAATGCGATCTTGTCAATAAGGTAGACCAAACATGTGCATGCCAAAGAAATTATAAAATATTGGTCATGCATCCATTTAACACAAGTATCTCTGCCACATGTATCAAATAAGACACTCTTATGATATAGCCAAGTATCAATTATAAATCTCATGCATTCTTCTAGATGTAAGTTATTCAAAGAAGCACATAAATTCTCAGAAAGGTCAGAAGAACCCATAAATTTCAAAATACAAATTTCAATACATTCAATCTCATGATTCTAACTTTCCCCCAATAATATTCGCAACATTAACGAATTCTACATAATTGCTCAAACTGTCACAGAAAGAGTCGTAGATAGATTCATGAAAGAGTATTTGATCACTAACATCACAATAATCATTCATATCCTTTTTACTAGTAGCAAACACTTTTATAGGCTCACAATCAACATGACTAGAGGAATGACTTCCCATCAAATAACAAAGCTCACATTCTAGCAATTTATCTCATGAAAACTCATTAGACACTTGAATAAGAGAAGAAAGAACATTTAACTCATTAGCAAGCCTCTTCTCATAAATTTCATGCCTCTTTCCACCAAGTTGAAATGCATAATCATCTATGTCACACTCAATTTCAAAAGGAAGCAAATTACTCTTGCACTTTAACTTAGATATTACAGTTAATGACTTGATATGCATCAAAATATCATCATCCACAAAAATTATAAAGTCACCAACATAAGAAATAAGAGTATAGTTCATTACCTCCAAAAATACCTTAGGTGTTCTAGAAAGGCCAAGAATGTGAATGAACCAATTATACATACCATACTTGGACTTATTTACTAATGGAACAACATCACCTTTTATTCTTTTATGCAATGGCTCTAACTTAGCAATGACTTTAGGGAACTCCATGTTATAAACCTGTAAATAAGGATCAAAATAGTCAAAAGGTTCAACAACAAAGAAATTAACCAAGCTTTTATCTTCCACCATCCAACAAGAATTGATTTCGCTAAATTCATGTTGGAATCCGATTGGATCCTTTGCTACCATCTCTCGTGCCTCACCTCCCCTTTTAAAAGGTATTTCTACATATGGCTGCACAAAATCACAAGAACTAAAACAAGAAAGATTTAATAGGTTAGGAAGTAAAGAAAATATTTTCTTGCTTACACTCTCTTTGGCTTTTATCACAAGACTAACTTTTCCCTCACCCTTAGCCTATTTTCTCTCACTAAAGTTTTTTTCTTCTTCTTTACTCAAACCCTCTTGTTTTTCTCTCTCTACCTCAAAGACTTTTCTTATCTCATTGCCTTCTCTCTTTTCTTTTCTCTCAAGCTCACTCTTTTTCTCAATTGACATCCCATTCTCTTCACTCAATACAACCTCTCTTTTTTCCTCTGTTGGGATGTTAATCTGCACTCCCTTACTCCTCTTATTCTTTTCTCTCTCATATTTTTCCATATTCTCTTTAAGAGTCGTTTCATCTTCATAAATTTGTGAGAGAGTCAAAGGTCCAAGAATAAGTTTCTTCCCGTTAACCTCAAAAGAGTATCTATTTTTTTTCATATTATATGAAGCTCTTCTATAGGCATACCATGGCTTTCCCAAAAAGATATGATAATTATTCATGGGAATCACATCACACCAGATCACATCCTCATACCTTCCAATAGAGAATAGTAATAACACTCTTTTATCTACCTTTACTCCTCTCAACATGTAGGGTTCAATATGCTCAACACAAGGCAAGTTCAATTTTTCAACCATATAAGTGCTAATTGAGTTATAGCCAAACTCTTTGTCAATTCTAAGGGCGCAAATCGCAGACATCACTTTAGCTCTTGTTTGAAAAATAATTTTACCATTGTCTTCCTTCCATTCGGTATACTGTAAGTTCGACTTTTCAAGTTGTTGAGTCATAGCTCGCCTCTTTTCACTATAACTACCTGTTTGAAACATCTTGAACAAAGATTAGAAGAATTATGTATCTCTCAAATTTTGGCTTTTTCCTCTAATGTTCTCGCCTCTCTTGCTTTTTTTCACTCAAAGCAACTCTTGGTCGTTAAATTTTAGATTTATTAATAAACCTTACTAGTCACAACCCTTAGTGATAAGAATGTGGAGTTAGAAAAAGAAAAGGAAAGTGAAGGACCAAACTTTGGAAGAATAGGAATTGGTTATGTAGAAAAAATAAGGAAAATATTTAGGAAACCCAAAACCCACAAGAATAAGGAAAGAAATTACCTTAATCTTCAAGAACTAGGATTCCCTCTTCTTATTTCCTTTCTTGACTTGGAAACCAAATAACACTTGAATTCTACAAAAAATAATGAGCCATAATGCTTTTCTTTTGGCTGATTTTCGTTTTTTTTTGTGCTTTTTTTTTTGATTTTGTTTTGCTCAAGAACATCCCAAGATTATCAAGATTGAAATCTTGATTAGCCTATGATATGATACCACTTGATATCAACACGATAGGAGTCCAAGAATTACTAAAGAAAATCAAGAAACGTGTGGAAGCTAAAAGAAAATAAAGAAACAAAAAAACAAGGAAAATTAAAGATAGATTGAATTCAAGAAAGAGTTTCTTGAATTCAAGAAGTCTATTCTTGAAGTTGAATCCTAACAACAACAATTAGCTAACAAAGAACTAATCGCCTTTGGTAGAGAATTAAAAACAAGAGATAGATTGTGAAACCTGGCCCTTTAGAATAACAAGAACAATAATAAGCCTAAACTTATCTCCTTTCTTAAATACCTATAAGTGATCTAAGATTTCGAAAGAGTTTAATCTTACCACCTTAAGTTGAGTCTTGAAGGTTGAAGAATAAATCCAAGAGTAGCCACACACAAGAGTGCAAGAAAAATCTCACAATTTTTATTGATATTGTCTATGATAATCTAAAATCTAAAAACAAAGAAGACATCCCTTTATATAGAGAGGGGCTCACTAAATTACTACCTAAAAATAAGGAAATAAAGTCCTAAACTGCTTTGGACAGCAAGTCCAAATACCTTAGGAAAAGGAAAAACACTAGGAAATAAAAACCAAGGCAATCTTGGAAAGTAACTCCAACAATCTTAGAAAAAGGAAAACATATCCTTAACTACCTAGGAAAGCAATAAATTTAGTACCAAAATATATGGAAATAAGTTAAAACCAATCTTGGATAGAATCTTGAAAGTCCCAAACCAATCATGGATAAGATTTTGGAAATCTTGAAGGCAACTTGCAAGCAACTTGGCACCAACTTGTACCCAACTTCTATCACGCCTATTGAACCTTTCTTGGGCAGCAAGTAAGTCATTTTTATGTTATAAAAATGTGGCTTCATGTAGGACTTATTGGGCTGCAAGTTTGGACACATTTTTAGGTGCCAAATAGGTCCAATAGTGGCCTGGTTTGGACTTTCTTCAGAGGATGTCTCTTGGGATCTAATCCACCTTTTCTTGGACATGAATTTGGACCATAAAATAATTATAATACCTAGACAACTTATATCATTTATCCTTGAGCTCTCCATCCCAATTAACAACTTCTTTATTTGCACTTGAAGTCTAATGGCCTTGTTTTGCAACTCTTTAGCTTGACATCTTGGTAAAGGCCCTCTTTGAGATTCCAAAGCTTCATTCTTATCCTTGAATAGATTTGAGCTTCCTAGGGTGCTATCATTATCTCACCGCATGCATCTCAATAATCACAACGGCATGGCAAAAACCTCGTGCAAACAATAATAACCGTACGGTAGAAATTTCGTGCAACAATAACAACAACATGACAGAAACCTCCTACAAACAACCAAACAATCACATCAACAATAACATGAAAGCCAAGACACAACAACAGATAAATGATATTTCACATCTCACACCTTGCCTCGAAGAACCACGACCTTGCAATTCAACAGCAAGATATCTCAAGGATAGCAATTTCAAGTAAAGAATTCCACAGTTAAGTAATGAATAAGGAAATCAAGAAAAATAGGTAATTCAACCAAACATGTGATACAAGTTGCAAATAGGAGATAAGACAAGTAGACATGTGAAACTAGGATAAACATAATGACTATAACATGCTAAAGTAACTCAATTAAGGCATGAAAAGGAAACTACGTAGAAAAAACCAGAATTTCAATATTTAGCCTGTGTACGCACTCGTCACCTTGCGTACACGGCCTTCACATATCACAAATTATCGCCACAGTACCAAATCCTAAGGAAAATTTCCCTCACACAAGGTTAGACAAGTCACTTACCTCAAACCACGCCCAATCAATCTATTAGAAGGCCTTTCCCTCAATTTTCCAACTACGAACGATTCGAATCTAGCAAAAATAATTTCATACTTTAAATATAACTATAGGAAATTAGTTTAAATAATGAAATAATTATTTTAGCAAAGAATTAAAAAATCACTCCAAAAAGTCGATACTGGTCCGCGCCTCGGAACCCGACCAAAATTATAAAATTCGAACACCCATTCAATATCGAGTCCAATCATATAAGAATTATTCAAATCCAATCCCATTTCGCCTTTCAAAAGCCATGAATTTAGTCTAAGAACTTCAACATTTTTTCCCCAAATTTTAAACTCTAAAACAATAATTAAAAGGTGTAATTAACAGTAGATTCATGGGAATTAATCAAAAATGAGTCAAGAATCCTTACCCCAACACTTCCTCTGAAAATAACTCAAAATCTCGCCTCAATCTGACCTCTCAAAGTCCCAAAATGAAAATGAAACCGAACCCTCGATTTTCCCTTTATCTGCCCAAAAGAATCGTTTCTGCGAAGCCTTAGCGGTATATGCGGTTCCGCACCTGCGGAAAACCCATCGCAGGTGCGGACTTCACTTAAGTCTAAAGGATCCGCTTCTGCAGAAAAACACACGCACCCATGCATGCGCACCTGCGGTTCGCGCGTCGCATTTGCGCTTAGGTACGCACTTGCGATCCTCTCCATCACAAAACTGAAGCCGCTCCTGCGGAACCTTTTCTGCACCTGCGGCCCCTGGTCTGGGCTGCCTTCTCCACTTCTGCGCTTCCTCATACGCACATGCGAGTCCGCGCCTGCTATCATACCATCCGCAGGTGCGATGACACCAAAAGCTGGGATTTTTTCAGAAATGCATAAGTCCAACAATTATTCCGATATCGATCTGAATCACACCTGGGACCCCCGGGACCCCGTCCGAGTATACCAACTAGTCCCAAAATACCTAACGGACCTACTCGAGGCCGAAAACCACATCAAACAACACGAATTCAACGTATCGCAACCCAAATTCAAGCTTAGCAACTATGAACTTCCAAATTCCGGAACCGACGCCGATTCATACCGAAACAACTCCGATTAGGGGTGTTCATGGTTCGGTTTGGGTCGGTTTTTTCCTTAAAAAAAACCAAACCAAGTAAGTCATTTTTTTCAAATATTGGAACCAAACCAAACCAATTAAGTTTATTTTTATCGATTCGGTTTTTTCGGTTATTTATCAGTTATTTTCTTAAATATGAGACACACTACCAAACGCATATTCCGGCGACTACATTTTCAACATAACACTATCGAATCAATTGTTCTTTGAGAAATCTATCATTTACCAAGATATATTGATGATAATTAAATCAAATTGTGATGAATAATTTAAGTACTCAATTAAAAATTAATTGTTTTTAACATGAAATAAATTCTTGTACTTAGCAAAGGAAAACTATCAATCAAACTAGAATGTAAAGGCAAAGAATTAGATTAATATAATACCAAAAAACTAGACTAAAAATATAAATGACTAATATGTACCATAAAATTTTAGAAACTTTATATATATATGTGTGTGTGTGTGTGTGTGTGTAATAATAAATTTAAATAGCTACTTTTATAGGCGATTTGGTTCGGGTTTTTCGGTTATTTTTTTTATTAAAACCAAAACCAAATCAAATTTGATTGGTTTTTAAAATTCAAAACAAAAACCAAACCAAACCTAAAAAGTATCGATTTTTTTGATCGGTTTGGTTCGGTTTTTCGGGTTTTTATGAACATCCCTAACTCTGATTAACATCAAATTTTGCACACAAGTCATAATTGACATTACGGACCTATTCCAACTTCCGGAATCAGAATCGAACCCCGATATCAAAAAGTTCACTCCCAGTCAAACTTCATAAAATTCTTCCAACTTTCGCCAATTAACGCCGAAATGATCTGCGGACCTACAAATCAACATCCGGACACGCTCATAAGATTAAAATCACCCTACGGAGCTATACCGTCAAAACTTCATTTCGGAGTCGTGTTCACACAAGTCATACTACGGTCAACTCCTACGACTTAAACTTCTAATTTAGGGACTATGTATCCCATATCACTCTAAAGCTCTCCTGAAACCTAAAACCAAGCACCCTGGCGAGTCATGTCACTACAATATAACACAGAGGAGGCAATAAATAGGGGATCGGGGCTAATACACTCAAAACGAACGGCCATGTCGTTACACATGCGTACATATACCCATTTTGTTTAGCGCAGTAAAAATTATGTCACGCATGCGTATACACAATTGATAATACTTTTATTATTATTAAGATTGTCCCGTCAAAGTTGCGCTAACGCATACCTTGCCTTTAATTTTAAAGATCATAATTATATCACGCAAATGTATACATAATCATGATAATTTAAAATTAAGAGTGTGCTTAAAAGCACACTAACATATTCATGATTGTTATAAGATTATTTAAGGACTAATAAGAGGGCAGTTATACGAGGTTAATGGACCTAGCATACAAAACTTATTTAGCCCCAAAATTGTTATTTTATCTATAACCCCCAACAAATGGCTCATTTACGATCTTTGGAAACGAACCTCACGACCCCATTTATTCTTAGCTAATGGTCCATTTTAATGTGCGAGACCAAACAGTAACCTACTTAGCATTCAAATCTAAACATAATCAAACTAAAGAGATTACCTACTAACTTTTACGTTATTAATGCAAACAAGGCCTCAATATACCACATCAATTAAATAAATAGGATTTGTGGATGGAGTTTTTGCTCGAATTTTAGTGGGGTTTGAAGGTGGAGTTTTGGCTGGAATTTTAGTGGGTGTATTAATAATAAAAAGGAAGAGAGGAATAGTGTAGTAAGATAGTGATGAGACAAGAAAATAGTAAAAGAGAAATGGGATGTGACAAGTGAATAGTGCAGTGAGTGGGGTGAGGGGACAAGAAAATAGTGTATTGAGTAGGGTAATAAGACAAAGAAATAGTAGAAGAAAGGTATGAAGTAATTTTATTAGATTTGATCTATGCTTAAAAATAAATTTTTCCAGACCTCTAAGTAGTAGATATCACACCTCCTTTTTCCTAAGGGGATAGGGAGTTTTCCAATTAAAGTAACATTGTTCGAAATAGGATTATTTATTTAATCAGAGTCGCCATTTGGGATAATTATTATGGTGTCCCAAGTCACTGATTTATTTTAAATCTCAAATCGAGTAAATTGACTCTATTCATGGTCCGCAAATACAGAAGATCAGGTAAAGAATTCTGTTAATCCGGTGTCGGGAGAAGATGTGAGGCACTCCCGAATTCCGTAATTTTAGCACGGTCGCTTTTAATTATATTTGGCTTAGCTAATTGTTTAATTGCGTATTTTTAGAACCTATGTGCGTTTTAACTTTTAACGCTTTGAAGTATGGCGTTATGGATTTATCTTTAAAACGGATCGCATGTGTGTAAATCCGCTTTATTTAGTGCGCTAAAATTATGCCACGTGTACGTGTACACAATTAATCGCACTTTATTGATTATTAAGATTGTTTTTGCCAAAGTCGTGCGAACGTGTATTTTGATTTATTTTGGAATCATAATTATGTCACGTGAACGTGTACATAATCACAATGATTGATTAGTTAACACAAGCCTAAAGCATACTAGTGTATTCAGAGTATTCCATTTATTTGTATATTTTGTTTATCATTGTTTTTACTTATTACAACGAATCTTGAATTAGATCCTAACTCATCTTGCTCCCTTACGATTGTTTTTTATCACTCTTTTTATTTCTTGCAACGATTTTGAATTAATTTGTAACCCGGATCTCTTCCTCACTTATCATTTTTTTTCTAATAGGCATTAATTAAAAAAAAAGTATAGGCCTAATTAATATATTCCCCGGGAACCCTATTTCAACGTATATAAAGATATCCCAATCTTAATATAAATATTTGAATATGGCATAGATAAATAATAAAAAGGACAAAAGCTAGGAAATAACCATTTTTCTTTATACTAATTGCAGCTTTGAGATAGAACTAAATTTACACCAATGTGCAGTTCGTCCAAATATAACATCATTCCAACTATAAAGTATTTATCAAACTCAAAATTAATTTCCCCAGATGCTCCAAACATATTAATATTATTACATTTTTATTTAGAGAAACAAGAAATAAATATTGACTAACTATAACACTGTGACTTTAAAGTCTTTAAAAATAAAATATGACTAAGAAAAAAACAATTAGCAGGGAAGATACATCCAAAATGATGAAGCTTTCCTACTTATATGCTTCAATTTAAACAAAACCTACTTTACAATAAATTATTATTTTATAATCTAGAAACTTTAAAGAAGTACTTATGCAAACATTCGTTACTGGAACTTAATAAAATAAAATAAAAAGAATTAGCCATCATATTATTTATATAAATAACTTGTAAAATTTACAATTACAACCATTTAATATATAAGAGCATGGATACTAATTTTATCGATAAAGAAAGACTAAAAAAAATTCAGCAACTCAAACAGTGGGACTGAGAGAGGATTTAGGGAATTAAACGAATATATCTCATGCCAAAACAAATGAAGATAAACATTTTAGGTTTAAACATTTCTGGAAAGAAAAGAAACTAATGAAAATATTTTTTTACCCATGCTCTTTACTAGAACTAAAAAATCTTTTTCTAATAAACCCGCTATTCAATATAATAATATAAACAACTTAAATCAATCAAATTGGATTTAGTAACATAAGATCCATAACGTAGGAATCTGGAACATAAAATTTAACATATTTCATACAAGTTCTTCAACAAAACTTTAGTTCATAATACTAAAAATATTAGAATAGGCAAGAAAACGGAGTACTTCACCTTGAATAAGCAAGATCTTTTTAGTAGATGTAATGGAAATTCACTGCAAGTACAACTTCAATTCCGAAAAATCACACGGATGAATAAAAAATTGAGAACTGTGACCGGAAGCAACAAACATCAACAAACTCGAATAAAGAAAACTTTTCTCAAGAACTCTAATTTTTTTTACCAATAATAAAATTGTCCAGAATATATTTCACCCTGAAAAATGCTTTCCTTTTCTTTCCATTTTTCGTTCCCCTTTTCTTAATTTGTGAAATATCTCTTATAGAGATGTGTGTGTGTGTTGTCTATTTTTTTTTGGAAGTGGGGATGTGGGGGAGGATTTTATGAGGGGAGAGTGGGGGCATGGAGTGGGGGACAAAGAGTGGGAAAGTAAAGTGGAAAAATGGAGTGGAGGACATGAGTGGGGAATAAATGGGGAATGAGTAAAAAAATAGAGTGGAAATACGCGTGGGGAAAATGAGAGCGGGAAAGATGGAGTGAGAAGTGATGTATTGGTGGGATGAGTGAAAAAGTTCAAGCATGGTCAAAAATTAGGTGCTCACAGCATGTCTCTCTTTGCTTGAAAATATGAAGAGTTTTCAGGCAAAGAAAAGATGAGCGATATGTCTAATTTTTGGCCATACCATTATTCAAAATGGGAGAGATAAGAGAAAAGAGTGCAACCGAGTCCTGGTTTGGACGACCTACATAACCCGGGTTATAAGGGAATCAAGTCGTGTTGAGTTTAAGAAGAGTGATGGAATGATGAGTTGGAGAGTCGAGTGAGGTTTCGTCGAGGCTCCGGTCTGTGGTCCTGTTATTACATCAAAATCAAAAGAAACTAAACAAACCTATCAGCTATGAGTTACAAGATTCTTATTTATAAGTCTTCTAAAATTTGATCTTGAGTTTTGACTGATTCTTCACGCAGACTTTCATATGAAACTTGATGCTTGCTAGCTTCAGGTACTAGTTCATTCTTCTACGACTTCTTCTAATCAAAACGAGATGCTCGTGACTTCAGTCATGTCTCGAGCAATCCACATCTTTTCATCCGCTTATGCAGTTTGGATTCACTTCTTATTGTTTTCTTTTATTTATTTTGGATTGAAAATTCTTCTTTTGGTCATCTCGAACCCTGTGCCTCAAGGTAATACCTGCTCAGACACCAAAACAAATGAATGAACAAAATTTTTCTGCCCCAATTTTTACTAGAAAAATTTCGTGAGTTATTATAACAAAACTCTATATTACTTCATTATTAAAAACAATAAAAGGTCACGATTTGTGTACCTTGGGAAAACATGATTTTTTGGAAATGGTGTACCATGATTGTCTAAATGGTATTTCAACTAAGAAATGGCATACCTTATGTTGGAAAAAATGTGACTAGGGAATGGTGTATCCCTTATTAACAAAGATACCAGGGAGTGGTATACCCTGTATTTAAGATCAGATCAACTAGGGATTGGTGTACCCTACGTTGGAAAATACAGCTAGGGATTGGTGTACCCTACACTTATAAGGAGATTAAGTAGTGGTTTACCCTACATTTCAGCTCGACTCAACTAGGGAGTGGTGTGCCATATGTTGGAAAATACAACTAGGGATTGGTGTACCCTATAGAAGTAAGGAGACTAGGGAGTGGTGTACCCCATGCATAAAATAACATCAACTAGAGAATGGTGACCCTATGTCGGAAAACACAGTTAGGGATTGGTATACCCTATACTTGTAAGAAAATGTCACCAGGGGTTGGTACCATGTATTACTGGAAAAAAAAAAAGAAAGGTAACCAGGGGTTAGCGCCATGTATTACTGAAAAAGAATGTAACCAGGGGTTGGTACTCTGTATTACTAAAGGAAATGTAACTATGGGTTGGTACCCTATATTACTGAAAGGGAAATATAACTAGGGGTTGGTACCCTGTATTACTGGGAAAAAAAGTAGAATCAACCCGCACGAAAAATGTTCTACCTGGTGTTAAACTACGAAAAACAAACTTGGGCGAAGAGTACTTCTACCCGGAGATATGAGCTGGATCCCCCTAGGAGAAAAGGTTCTACCTGGGTTAAGCTACGAAAAACAAGCTTGGGCGAAGAGTACCTCTACCCAAAAATATGAGCTGGATCCTCCTACGCGAATAGGTTCTACCTGGGTTAAGCTGCGAAAGAAAGCCTGGGCGAAAAGTGCTTCTACAGGAAAATATGAGTTAGATCCCCCTAAGCGAATAGGTTCTACCTGGGCTAAGTTACGTAAAATAAGCATGGGCGAAGAGTAGTTCTACCCAAAAATATTAGTTGGATCCCCCTAAGCGAATAGGTTCTACCTGGGTTAAACTACGTAAAATAAGTCTGGGCAAAGAGTACTTCAACCCGGAAATATGAGTTGGATCCCCCTAAGCGAATATGTTCTACATGGGTTAACCTATGAAAAATAAACTTGGGCGAAAAGTACTTCTACCCAGAGATATGAGATGGATCCTCCTATGCAAAAGGTTCTACCTGAGTTAAGCTACGAAAGAAAGCATGGGCGAAGAGTACTTCTACCCGGAAATATGAGCTGGGTCCCCTTAAGCGAAAAGGTTATACCTTGGTTAAGCTACGAAAATGAGAGGTATGGACAGTAGTGATGCATGCTGAAAATAAAATAAAATGGAGATTTTGAGGAACTTACCTTTGGTAATATTCGTCCTTTGAGAATCGTCATTCTGCATTTCTTTGTTCCTGCTTCAAATAAAGAAAAACTGTGAGTTTTCAAAGTGGTGGTCGGTTTGTGACCTTGATTCCCTAAGTAGCTTGAAGTCACGGCCACTGCTGTAGAAGAACTGATTCTGTCAGTATGGTACCAAGATGCTTGGATACTTTGTATAGATTCCTGGAGACCTTGGCTCTCCGATGTTGCCCCCGACTGTTTCATATCCGGATGTCCATGGTACCGCTAACCCTTGTCCCTAAGGCAAGGAAAATTTCCTTTAAAATCAAACTTAGTTGTCTTACACCCAGTACCAGTTCGTGTCTGTATTACTTGTCAACTTTTCCCACGAAGCAAGTCTTGCTTAGGCGGCCTTTTCAGTTTCTTTAAGACGTTTTGTTCGTCTTATCAAAGAGATCACAGATGGATTCGTGCCTTCATCAATGTCGTACATGCCCCAAATTGAGCTTGGTATTACAGGGAAACTGTAGTCAGTTTTGCAGTCATTTCCTTTCTTTGCTTTTGATGCAATATTAGACCGAAAAAGGACTCAAAGAAAAATTATAGGTAAAAATAGAAAAGCAATTGAAAGTGAAAAAAGAAATTATGTCTAAACAAAAGGTGCCCCTTTCGGGGGAGAGGGATGGGGAGACTTATCTGGAGGTATGTGCTGACTTCAATGAATCATGACATGCATTTTGGACTGGACGCTTAATCCGTCTGAGCTGTCTAATTCTCAAAATCCATCACAAATGTTCATCTTGAAACTGTCTTGGTTGTGCTCATGTCGGAGTATCGAAAACCCCCATTCGGCTAGTGGCGCCCTTTGCGGATTTTCGCTAACTGACCTCTCTGATTTCTCTACTCATTGTCGCCTTATGGTGCCTTTACGGATTTTCACCAATAAAACTCTCTCATTTAGTTTATTTTTTATTTTTTATTTTTTTTTCGTTGCCCTTGACTAAGACACTGCACGTGGTAGGTTGTCCAACACCCTTGGCATGATGACTTAAGAATTCTTCAAAGACCGATCAGAAGGTTTTAATGCGGGAAACGTGAAAAGAACTTTGAACTGAATTACAACTTTTGGAACCTTTTTATAAAATTACCATAAAAATAAAACAAACTTCTGCCCCAGTTATGGAGTATTGGGATATGGATTTTTTTTTATTGTGATGGGACCAAATCCAGGGTAAGGCTGCCTACATATCTTTTCGGAATCAGTTCGAACGTAGTTCACTGGCTTAAATTCTTTTTTTTTCATTTTTGCTTTTACAAGTACACATGTTCCAAAAAGAGGGAAAACAAAGACAACAAATACAACTCAAAAGGGATAACAAAAGGGTGACGCCTATTTGATATAATGAGCAGTGATAGCCTTCGTTATCTCGATCTGAGAAAATCATACGTGAATGTTTCCGCAGTGGGTATATATCAAACATAATATCTTTTGACTGCATCTGCATTAAGAGGCATGTTTGGTACCAGTCCTTCTTCATCTACCAAGTGCAAGGCCCCTTTTGGTAATACTTTCTTGATAATGTGGGGTCCTTGCCAATTCGAGATGAACTTTCCTTTAGCTTCTACTTGGTGTGGAAGGAGGCGTTTCAAAATGAGATGGCCTACCTCAAAATACCGTGGGCTCACTTTTTTGTTATAAGCATGCGCCATTCTTTGCTGGTATAACTGGCCAAAACACACTGCTGCTAGCCGTTTTTCATCAATCAGCAATAGTTGTTCTAATCGGGTCTTGACCCACTCAGTGTCTTCAATCTCCGATTCCACAATGATTTGAAGAGAGGGAATTTCGACTTCGGCCGGTATTACAACTTCTGTTCCATATACTAGCAGATAGGAAGTTGCACCCACTGATGTGCGAGCAGTCATGCGGTATCCCAAAAATATAAAAGGTAACTTTTCATGCCATTGCCTGGACCCTTGGATCATCTTCCTAAGAATCTTCTTGATGTTCTTGTTAGCAGCTTCAACGGCTCCATTGTCTTTTGGATGGTAAGGGGTAGAATGGCGATGCATAATTTTGAATTGATCGCATACCTCCTTAATCAGATGACTATTTAGATTGGATGCATTGTCAGTGATAATGGTCTTTGGGATACTAAAGCGATAGATGATGTTGGAATGAACAAAGTCTAACACTACTTTCTTGATGACTGCTTTGAAAGTAACTGCCTCCAGCCATTTGGTGAAGTAATCAATGGCGACCAAAATGAATCTAAGCCAATTTGAAGTCTTTGGCTCGATTGGCCCAATAACATCCATTTTCCAAGCAATGAAAGGCCAAGAAGAGGACATAGGATGTAATTCTGATGGAGGCGAGTGAATCAGGTCATAATGAATCTGGCATTGGTGACACTTGCGAACAAAACCAAAGCAATCTCGCTCCATAGTAAGCCAATAATACCCTGCCCGTAGAATCTTCTTAGCCAAAATATATCCATTCATGTGAGGCACACATACCCCCAAATGCACTTCACTCATGATCTGTTCAGGTTCTATGGAATCTATGCATCTCAGCAAGTTTAAACCTGGGTCCTTATGTACAAAATTTCCCCATTCAAGAAGAAACCACCAGTGAGTCACCTTATAGTTCTTTTCTGATCTTCATTGGCATGCTCTGGGTACTCCCTTATTTTCAGGAATTATTTTATGTCATGATACCATGGTTCACCATCTGGTTCTGCCTCAATTGTATTGCAGTAACCGTGTTGATTCCGAACCTGGATTTCCAATGGATCAATATGAGTGTTGCCTGGATAAGGGAGAATCGAGGTTAAGGTAGCCAAAGCGTCGGCTAGCTCATTATGAAACCTGGGAATGTACCTGAACTCGATGGATCTAAATCTTTTGCTCAGGTTTTGCACACATTGTCTATATGGAATAAGCTTGATATCTCAAGTCTCCCATTCGCCTTGGGATTGCTGGATAAGCAAGTCAGAATCTCCCAAAACCAATAGTTCATGCACATCCATATCGAGGGCCATTTTCAAATCCATGATACAAGCTTCATACTCTGCCGTATTATTGGTACAGAAGAACCAAAGTCGGGTTGTTGCAGGGTAATGTTGTCCAATAGATGAGATTAGGATTGCCCCGATCCCGACTCTTTTGATATTGACAGGCCCATCAAAATACATCTTCCATACATGGTTCGTCTGGAACTACTTCCTCTAATAATTTGACCTCTTCGTCGGGGAAGTATGTGCCCAGTGGCTTGTAATCATCATCAACTGGATTCTCTGTCAAGTGATCTACCAAAGCTTGTGCTTTCATTGCGGTGCGAGTGACATAGACGATGTCGAACTCTATGAGCAGGATTTTCCATTTTGCGAGCATGCCAGTGGGCATTGGCTTTTGGAAGATGTACTTTAAAGGATCCATTCTGGATATGATGTAAGTAGTGTAGGCCAAAAGATAATGCCTTAACTTTTAAGTGACCCAATTCAAGGCACAACAAGTCCTTTCTAAAAGGGTATGTTTAACCTCATAATTGGTGAACTTCTTGCTCAAATAATAGATTGCTTGTTCCTTTTTGCCGATCGCATCATGTAGACTGCATCCAAAGGAATTATCCATCACCGATAGATAAAAAAATAAAGGCCTACCCGATTCAGGTGGGACCAGTACAGGGGGTTTCGACAGATAATCTTTGATCTTACCGAATGCTTTTTGGCAGTTGCCTGTCCATTTAACAACAACATCTTTTTTTAACAACTTAAAGATGGGCTCAGATGTGGTTGTGAGTTGAGCAATGAACCTACTGATATAGTTCAACCACCCGAGCAAACTCATGACTTCAGTTTTGTTCTTCGGGGGGTGGCAGATCTCAAATGGACTTTTTCTTAGACGGATCCAACCTGATGCCTCTCTGACTGACTATAAAATCGAGGAGCTTCCCAGACGGAACCCCAAATGCACACTTGGATGGATTGAGCTTAAGGTCATACCTTCGCAACCGTTCGAAGAACTTTTTCAAATCGCGCACGTGATCAGCCTGTGTCTTTGATTTTATGATGACATCATCGACATATACTTCAATCTCTTTGTGCATTATGTCATGGAACATGGAGTCATGGCCCTCATGTAAGTTGCCCATGCATTCTTCAAACTGAATGGCAAGACCCTGTAGCAATAAGTACCCCATGGAGTGGTGAAAGCGGTCTTTTCTGCATCATCCTCATCCATTAGAATCTGGTGGTACCCAACATAGAAATACACGAACGATTGTATCTCATGCTATGCACAATTATCTACAAGAATGTGGATGTTTGGCAAAGGAAAATTATCCTTTGAACTTGCTTTGTTCAGGTCTCTGCAGTCAACACAGACTCTAGTTTTTCCATCCTTCTTTTGCACAGGCACAACATTTGCCACCCAGGTGGTGTATCGGACAGCTCTGACCACATTGGCACGCAGTTGCTTCATTATTTCCTCTTTGATTTTGTCACTCATATTCGTTTTAATTTTTTGTTGCTTTTGTTGGACGGGTGAAAAATCAGGATACGTGGGAAGCTTATGAACCACTAGATCAGCACTTAAACCAGGCATATCATTATAAGACCAAGCAAACACATCTTTTTATTCAAATAAAAGTTGAATCGAGGCATCTCTGGTTTTTTGTTCAGTATGAATGCTTATCTTTATTTCTATAACTTCTTCATGACTTCCGATATTAATTGGCTCTGTCTCATTGAGGTTGGGCTTAGGCTTGTTTTCAAATTGTTCCAACTCTTTTTTTATTTCCTTAATAGCCCTATCTTCCAACTCTTTTTTTATTTCCTTAATAGCCCTATCTTCATCATATTCAACCTCTTGATGTATTATCTCGAAATTAGATAGCTTTTTGAGATCTAGACGTGAATTATGCATGCATGTCATCTTATTAAAGCCGGCATTAACAAAACTGAAATGGAAACAAAATGACAGAAATTAGGCAAAGGAAAATATACAAAACTTAATATGAAACTGAACTGCATTTCATTAAATTTGAAAGGATAGAAGGGTTAACATAAAAAAACAATCATAATAAGATGTTTGGATTACAATCCGGAAAGTAACCCAAAGTACAAAAAAGAAGCTGCAAAAGCAAACTACCAAGACTCCTTCCTTGTGGGGAGAAGAATTGCTTCCCAGCTGTTGAGCATGGTGTCTGGTCCAATTAGTTGCATATCGACACGACTAGTGCCTCACCAGCCTGGATCATATTCACTTCAGAAAACATCTGGCTGAGGCCATGGCAAATTTCATCAATGTTTGCCTGCACCGAAGAATTTTGACCCTCTTGGAGTCGTGGCTTGACAAAAGTGTAGAAAATGTGAGGGATAGGTTGCTGCAAGCCCATGCATGCTTTTTGCGGTGCTTGGCTTTGTCTTCGCCTGCTTGTGTTGGCTTGAAGCCTAAATCAAAAGTACCCTTGTTACTGAATGGAGAAATGGGTTCCGGAATTTCTGGCTCATAACCTTGTCTTAGCATAAGTGCAGCCACCATTACAGATGTGGCGGAAAGACGAGGATGTAGAATAGGCTTTACTTTCTCAACATAGTCCACAACAACCACTTCGAATGTCTGATAGACAATGGACTCACACCCTTCATTGGCCTCAATACACGGGATCAAAGGGTCTTTATAAATTGATAACTTGTCTTCTCCGTGAACAATAATTTATTGCATGTCATGTTCGAATTTGAGCATCTGATGCAAGGTGGATGGCACATGTCCGGCCGTATGGATCCATGGTCTTCCAAGAAGAAAGTTATAAGAAGTTTCCATGTCTAATACTTGGAAGACAATTTTAAAATCAACCGGCCCAATCGTCATGGTGAGGTTGATCTCCCCAATGGTATCTCTCGCTGAGCCATCAAAAGCCCGGATGCGAACATTGCTGGGTCGGATTCTATCTGTATTGATCTTCATACTTTGCAAAGTAGGGAGAGGGCATACATTTACTATCGAGCCTCCATCAACCATGACTCGCCTTACATAATGCCCCTCACATTTGACGATCAAGTGCAAAGCCCTATTGTGCCCGGCTCTTTCCTCTGGAAGTTCATCATCAGTAAAGGAGATTATGTTCACCTCAAAAATTATGTTGGCCATCTTATCCAACTCATTCATTGTGGTCTTCTCTGAAACATATGCCTCGCTCAGGGTCTTGATTAGTACACGATCATGCTCTTTTGAATGTATGAGCAGAGATAGTAGAGAGATTTGGGCAGGAGTCTTTCTTAGTTGGTCAATGATTGAGTAATCCTGAACTTTCATCTTTTTCAAAAACTATTCCGCCTCTTCTTCAGTGACTTTCTTTATTGGCATTTGGCCTTCTCTGATTTTCTTGGCCTTCCTCAACTCTTCTGGAGAGTAACACCTCCCCGATCGAGTGAAACCTCCAGTTTCCCCCACTTCCTCTATGATTTTTTTGCCTTTGTAGGTCATCATAGTTTTATTGTAGTTCCAAGGAATAGTTTTCGTGTTTGACACAAGGGGTTGTACGGAAGGTTTGATTATGATTGGCTCTGTTATACACTTCGTACCGCCCTGATTCTGCCTTGTGATAGGGTGGCCTCCAAGGGCATACAACTTCGGGTTTGGAACATTGGAGCGAACATCCAACCTTGAGACCTCGGGAACAAATAAAGTTACCTTTTTTTTTAGCTCGGGGCGCCTTTCACAATCAACGGCACATCACGGCTTGGACTTACTTCCAGTCCTTCTCTTTATTGAATCGTTCCCACTGTCATTTGTACTCGACCAACCGGCTTGTATTCTTGATCTCGGCCAATCATTCCCACGAAATGAACAGCATTGTGTACTGGCAGCGGGTTTTTTGTAACATTAGGAGGGTCTTCGCCATTTGTTACCACAAATAACATTTTCGCGATGAGTCTTTCTGGCTCTTTTCAGAGTCCAACAGTCATCAGTGCTATGCCGCGGGGCCCCTGAATGATATTCACATCTAGCATTTGCTTGAAATTCATACGAATCGGGATGTATATGGTGGGGAGCGATGGGTCCAATCATGCCCATCTACTTCAGCTTCTGGAATAGACTAGAGTATGATTCAGCCAATGGAGTGAATATTTCTACCGGCCTCTGCTCTCGACCATAATCCTTCCCGGGGCGAGCATTGTAGGTTGCCCGTAAATTTTGTTGTTGAGGTCAGGGGATCCTTGGGGTTGGTGCCCATATCTGTTGGTTGGTAGGTCGAGCATAGGATTGAGCATTAAACATTGTATACTGTGGTGGGCCCATAGAGTACTGAGGGATTGACGGTAGATAATAATGTTGAAGGTAGTTGGATTGCCCGTACTGAACTTGCACATAAGGGTGCGATGTCTCTCTTTGAACTTCCCTGGATCTTGAAGTCATCATAGAACCTTCATCAATCTTATTTTGCCAAGCTTCCTGACCCATTTTGGATTGCTTGAGTTGTGGCTTTGAGAGCAGCCTCACTTACAATTCTGCCAGTCTTGAGGCCATTTTCAACCATTTCCCCTATCTTTATTGCTTCTGCAAAAGGCCTACCCATTGCACACATCATGTTTTGGAAATAATCAGGCTCTCGCGCCTCTAGAAAAACAGTGATCAACTCATGATTATCCATGGGTAGCTTAACTCTAGCCGCTTGCTCCCTCCACTCGATGGCATACTCCCTAAATGTCACGACCCAAACTCTCTCCGTATAACGTCGTGATGACACCTAGTCTTTACGACTAGGTAAGCCTAAGAAATTGCGGAAAATAACAAAATGAAAGTGAAACTTGGCAACTAACAGCAGTAGATAACTGAATAACTAGTAACAATGTCACTCGGCATGTACAACAACCAATACTCTATAAATACACAGTCTTCCCAAAACTCGGAACATCGTAAGTCACAAGCTACAAAAGGAAAATAGCATCTCTATACACCAGAATCAAATAAAAAGAATACAGGAAGTGTTTGACATAGGGGAGAATAGAGTGGGACTCCTAGGTCTGCGGACGCGAGCAGATGTACCTTGAAGTCTATGGAACAATAGAAAATGCACAACTAATAGCGAGGCTGGTATGATGAACATGTATCTGCACACGAAAACATGTGTAGAAGAGTATCATGAGTACACCACAATGGTACCCAGTAAGTGCCAGTCTAACCTCGGTCAAGTAGTGACGAGGTCATGTCAGGCCCACTTGTAAATAATAAATAAGGCAGGACAATATACAGTATAATGAGAGACTAGAATTTAACAAAAGGAAACACAGCAAGGCAACAGTACAACACACAGGGGTAAACAGCATGGGATCTCCCAAGATACCGTCTCGTAGTCCCAAAATAAATATACAGGGAGAACTCCCGAGGTACCGCCTCGTAGTCTCAAAAGTAAATATACAGGGAGAACTCCTGAGGTACCGCCTCGTAGTCTCAAAAGTAAATGTGCAGGGAGAACTCCCAAGGTACCGCCTCATAGTCTCAAAAGTAAATGTGCAGGGAGAACTCCCGAGGAACCGCCTCGTAGTCTCAAAAGTAAACGCACAGCTCAAACCAATAAATACAATAGTTAATTGCAAGCTTTCTACATCTATATTGATAAAGAACGAGGAAAAGCAGGAAATCAACTAGGCATGCTTAATAGAGTTCAAATAAGTAGTTAAAGCACGTAGACATGCGATATTAGACTAAACAGGATAACTACACATATTGGAATAGCTCAATTAAGAATGAAAACAGACTAATACTCATTTAAACAGTATAACTCAAATTAAAGGAAAAACAGGTTGCTACTGAGTAAAATAAATTGGGTTTTACAACAAATAGCCCATGTACGTACTCGTCACCTCACGTACACATCGCTCACATATCAAAACAGTACCAAATCCTATGGAGATTTCCCCCACACAAGGTTAGGTAAGCCATTTACCTCGAACCAAGCTCAATCAATCGGTACCAATGCCTTTTTCACGAATATCTGACTCCGAATGGCCCAAATCTAGCCAAAATTAATTACATACCATAAATACAACTATAAGAAACTAATCTAATTAATAAAATCTAGGCTAAAGCACGAAATTAGAAAATCGCCCCAAAAAGTCTTCCCGGACCCACATCTCGAAATCGGGTAAAAGTAATAAAATATGAACACATATTCACTCACGAGTCCAACCATATAAGAATTACTCGAATCCGACCTCAAATCACCTTTCCAAACTCAAAATTTTAGTCTAGGAAGTTTCTACCATTTTCCCCCAAATCTCCAACTCAAATCCATAATTAGATGATAAAAATAGTCGAGCCCTCGAACGGCATCTGTGACTGCGACTCTGCATTTTCACTCAATAGGAATTACTCTGCATTTTTAATTAGATGATAAAAATAGTCAAATCCCATTTTCACTCAATAGGATGACCTTCTGCATCTGCGACTCTGCCCAAGCCGCCCCTTTTTCGCTCATGCGGTCAATCCTACGTATCTGAGGATGCGCAGATGCGGCTTCCATTTCGCAAATGGGCTCACAGACCAAGCTTGACCAAACCGCACTTGCGCTCCTCCTTCCGCACGTGCAATCCCGCACCTGCGGTCTCCCATACGCAGGTGCAAAAACACCAGAAACCAGAAAATCTTCAGCAACTAGCCTAAGTCCAAATTCAATTCGTTAAGCATCTGAAACACACCCGAGGCCCCTGAGACCTCAACCAAACATACCAACCAGTCCTAAAACACCATACAAACTTAGTAGAGCCCTCGAATCACATCAAAAAATGTTAAAACACGAATTACCCTCCAATTAAAACTTAATGAACTTGAAACTTTAATTTTCTACAACCGATGACGAAACCTATCAAATCACGTCTGATTGACCTCAAATTTTGCACACAAGTCATAATTGATATAACGGACCTACTCCAACTTCCGGAATCGGAATCCGACCCCGATATCAAAAAGTCCACTACCAGTCAAAATCTCCAAAAATTCGACTTTTGCCAATTCAAGCCAAAATCAGCTACAAGCCTCCAAAACATAATCCGGACACGCTCCTAAGGCCAAAATCACCCAACGGAGCTAACGGGACCGACGAAACTCTATTTCGGGGTCGTCTTCACACAATCCCTACTACGGTCAAAATCCTAAGTCCTAAGCTTCCGTTTAGGGAATAAGTGTCCCAATTCACTCGGAAACCACAACAACAACCTCCCAGCAAGTCACATAAGCAGAAAAAGATACGGGGAAAGCAGTAAACAGGAGATCAAGACTATAACTCTAAAAATGACTAGCCAGGTCGTTACATCCCCCTCTTAAAACAATCATTCGTCCTCGAACGAGTATAGAGACATACCTGAAGTGGTGAAAAGATGAGGATAACGGTTGCGCATATCATGCTCGGTCTCCCAAATCGCCTCCTCGACCGGCTGACCCCTACACTGATCCTTTATGGAAGCAATATTTTTTGACCTCAGCTTTCGAACCTGCATGTCCAATATAGCCATCGACTCCTTAACACAAGATAAATCCTTATCCAACTGGGCTGAGTTGAAATCCAACACATGAGACGGATCGTCGTGATACTTTTGGAGCATCGAAACATGGAATACTGGATGAACTCCTTCTAGGTTGGGAGGCAAGGCAAGCTCATAAGCAACCTCCCCAACACGTCGCAACACCTCAAATGGGCCAATAAACCTTAGGCTCAGCTTGCCCTTCTTTTTGAACCTCATAACACCCTTCATAGGTGACACCTAAAGCAAGACTCGTTCCCCAACCATGAATGCAACATCGCGAACCTTACGATCCGTATAACTCTTCTGTCTGGACTGGGCTGTGCGAAGTCGATCCTGAATAACCTTAACCTTTTCCAAAGCATCCTGAACCAAGTCTGTACCAAATAATCTAGCCTAGACCGGCTCGAACCAACCCACCGGAGACCGGCACCGCCTACCATACAGAGCCTCATACGGTTCCATCTGGATGCTCGACTGATAACTGTTGTTGTAGGCAAACTCCGCAAGTGGCAAGAACTGATCCCAAGAACCTCCAAAATCTATCACACACGCATGGAGCATATCCTCTAATATCTGAATAGTGCGCTTGGATTGTCCGTCCGTTTGAGGGTGAAATGATTTGCTCAGCTCCACTCGAGTACTCAACTCATGTTGTATGGCCCTCCAGACCCGTGATGTAAACTGTATACCCCGGTCAGAGATGATAGATACCGGTACGCCATGAAGCCTGACGATCTCGCAGATATAAATTCAATCCAGTTGCTCGGAAGAATAGGTAGTCATCACAAGAAGGAAATGAGCTGACTTGGTCAGCCTATCCACAATCACCAAAACTGCATCAAACTTCCGTCGGGTCCGTGGAAGTCTAACCATGAAATCCATAGTGATCTGCTCCTATTTCCACTCTGGAATGTCTAACTTCTGAAGCAACCCACCTGGTTGTTGATGCTCATACTTCACCTATTGACAATTTAGACACTGAGTTATATACTCCACTATGTCCTTCTTCATCCTCCTCCACCAGTAATGCTGCCTCAAGTCCTGGTACATCTTCGCGACACCCGTATGAATGGAGTACCACGAACTGTGAGCCTCCTAGAGAATCAACTCATGCAACCCATCTACATTGGGCACACATAGCCTGCCCTGCATCCACAATGCACTATCATCCCCAATAGTGACCTCCTTAGTATCACTGTGCTGAACCGTATCCTTAAGGACAAGCAGATGTGGGTCATCATATTGACGCTCCCTGATACGATCATAAAGAGAAGACCGAGAGACCACACAAGCCAATACTCGACTCGGCTCAGAAATATCCAATCTCACAAACTGACTGGCTAAGACCTGAACATCCAACGCCAATGGCCTTTCTGTTTTTGGTAGATATGCTAAACTCCTCAAACTCTCTGCCCGGCGACTCAAAGCATCAGCCACCATATTGGCCTTCCCCGGATGGTTCAAAATGGTGATATCATAGTCCTTAAGTAGCTCCAACCACCTTCGCTGACGCAAATTAAGATCCTTTTGCTTGAACAGATGCTTCAAACTCCGATGATCGGTGTAAATCTCACAAGGGACACCGTATAAATAGTGCCGCCAAATCTTCAAGGCATGAACAATAGCTGCTAACTCCAGATCATGGACATGATAGTTCTTTTTATGCACCTTCAGCTGTCTCGACGCGTAGGCAATCACCCTACCATCCTGCATCAACACCGTACCGAGACTAGTCCTCAAGTGCTGCTCATGATCCTTCCGAGTCCGGGAATACACCAGAATATCGTCAATAAACACAATGACGAAAGAGTCAAGATAAGGTTGAAACACACTGTGCATCAAGTGCATAAAAGATGTTGGGGCATTGGTAAGCCTAAATGACATCACAAGGAACTCGTAGTGACCATTCTGAGTCCTAAAAGTAGTCTTCGGGATATCTGGCTCCCGGATCTTCAACTGATGCTAGCTGGAACATAAATCAATCTTGGAAAACACCCTGGCGCCCTGTAGCTGATCAAATAAATCATAAATATGAGGCAATGGATACCTATTCTTCACTGTAACTTTGTTCAACTGGCGATAATCAATGCGCATACGTATAGAACCATCCTTATTCTTTACAAACAAGATAGAAGAACCCCAAGGTGACACATTGGGCAGAATAAAGCCCTCATCAAGCAACTCTTGTAACTGCTCCTTCAACTCCTTCAACTTAGAAGGAGCCATATGATATGGAGGAATAGAGATGGGTTGAGTGCCCGGTAATAAATCAATTTCAAAATCAATATCTCTATCGGACGGCATGCCCGGAAGATCAACTGGAAACACATCTGGAAAGTCCCTCACTGTTGGGACTGACTCAATTGTAGGGGCATCAATACCGACATCTCTTACATAAGCTAGATACACGTCACACCCCTTCTCAGCGTGACGGTCTTAGCGTGATAATCAAGAATAGCATAATGGGGCGACAACCAGTCCATGCCCAAGATAATATCAAAGTCTACCATACTGAGCAATAATAAATTGGCTTTGGTCTCAAAATCACTAGGAGCAATCAAACACGACCGATACACGCGGTTCACAACAAGAGAATCTCCTACAGGAGTAGACACATAAACAAAGGAACTCAAGAAGTCCCGAGATACTCCCAAATACGGAGAAAAATAAGAGGACACATAGGAATATGTAGATCCTGGATCAAATAAAACCGATGTGTTTTTATGATAGACCGGAACAATATCTGTAATGACAAAGTCGTAAGCAACTACCTCTGTACGAGATGTAAGAGCATAATATCTGGCATGGCCTCCCCCTCTAAGGCGACCTCGACCTCCCCGACCTCTGCCTCGACCTGGCTAAGCAGGTGGGGTGGTAACTGGTGCTGGCATCATAGCCTAAGGACCCGGTGGAGCACGCAATGGCTGAGAAGTCTGTGGAGGTGCACCCCTCATAAGTCTGGGGCAATCCCTCACCATATGGCGGGTGTTGCCACATTCAAAATAGCTCTTAGAGAGCATGGCTGTTGTGACTGGCTCAGGCCAGGTCTGCTAGACTGACCGCTAAAAGCACCCCGTGCATAAGGCACATTAGACACTGGCGGTGCATAATAAGGCTCATGGGGCCTAGAAGGGGCCGGAATACCACTGGCGGCTGGAAGAGTTGAATGAACGGGGCGACTCCCATAGCCCCTACCATGGCGAAATACAGCTGGGGCACGAGTACCACTATAAGTGCCAGACTCTCGATACCTCTTGGCCTCCCTCTCCTCTCTCTCCCGAGCAAGCATACCCTTCAATCTCCTAGCAATATTCACAACCTGCTGGTAAGAAATATCCATCTCCAACTCCCGGGCCATGCTAAGCCTGATACTGGGGTAGAGTCCCTCGATAAACCGTTAAACCCTCTCTCGAACTATGGCAACAAAGGTTGGTGTATGTCGAGCCAAATCACTGAAACGAACTGCATACTCTGACACAATCATAGCACCCTAGCGCAGCTGCTCAAACTCCTCGCGCCATGCGTCCCTGAGGCTCTGAGGGACATACTCTCTCAAAAACATATTCGAGATCTGATTCTATGTAAGTGAACTTTCCTCAGTCGGACTACTCAACTCATAAGCACTCCACCATTGATAGGCTGCTCCTCTAAGCTGGAATGTAGTAAAAGAAACCCCACTCGACTCTGCTACACCCATAGTACAGAGAATACGGTGACACTCCTCCAGAAAACCCTAGGCATCCTCTGACGCCAATCCACTGAAGGTAGGAGGGTGGTACTTCTTGTACCTCTAAAGTCTGAGCTGCTCCGCCTCAAAAACGGCTACCCTATTCTCGCGCTGAGCTGGAGCTACTGGCTGCATCGGTAAAATCTTTGGAATCTGGTCGACCTGAACCCGCTGCTCTGGAGTACCGGCGGGAGTCTGTGCTCCTCCCCCGGCTTGAGATGTGACAGGTGCAAGTGGAATCAATCCAGCATGATCTAAGGTGCTGAACATGCTCATGAACTGGGCTAGAGTCTCCTGGAGGGCTGGTGCAGCAACAGGTACCTCAGGTGCCTGCCCTCCAGCTGAAGCTACTAGGGGTTCCTCTGTTGTAGCTCGCGCGAGTGCTCTCGCTGCACCGCGTGGAAGTCCTCGACCTCTACCCTGGCCCTGGCCTCTCGTAGCTCTAGTAGGGGGTGCGTGAGTCTGGTCATCAGACCCGCATGTACGTGTCCTCACCATCTGTGAGAGAATAGAATACAAAAGTTTAAAATTTCGAAGTCAATAATTTTGCACGATAAGGAATCAAGGAAGTGTAATTTTCCTAACAGTTCCATAGCCTCCCGAAGATAAATATAGACGTCTTTGTACCGATCTGCGCGACTCTACTAAACTTGCTTATGACTCACGACACCTATGAACCTAAAAATCTGATACCAACTTATCACGATCCAAACTCCCTCCGCATAACGTCGTGACGGCACCTAGTCCTTACGACTAGGTAAGCATAACAAATTACGAAAAATAACAAAACAAAAGTAAAACTTGGCAACTAACAGCAGTGGATAACTGAATAACTAGTAACAATGTTGCTCGTCATGTACAATAACCAATACTCTATAAATACACAATCTTCCAAAAACCTAGAACATCGTAAGTCACAAGCTATAGAAGGAAAATAACATCTCTATACACCAGAATCTCTAGTCCCAAAATAAATATAAAGGGAGAACTCCCGAGGTACCGCCTCGTAATCTTAAAAGTAAATATATAGGGAGAACTCCCTAGGTACCGCCTCGTAGTCTCAAAAGTAAATATGCAGGGAGAACTCCCGAGGTACCGCCTCGTAGTCTCAAAAGTAAATATGCAGGGATAACTCCCGAGGTACCGCCTTGTAGTCTCAAAAGTAAATATGCAGGGAGAACTCCCAAGGAACCGCCTCGTAGTCTCAAAAGTAAATATGCAGGGAGAACTCCCAAGGAACCGCCTCGTAGTCTCAAAAGTAAATGTGCAGGGAGAACTCACGAGGAACTGCCTTGTAGTCTCAAAAGTAAACACACAACTCAAACTGATAAATACAACAGTTAACAGCAAGATTTCTGCAGCTATACTGATAAAGAACAAGGAAAAGCAGGAAATCAACTAGGCATGCTTCACAGAGTTTAAATAAGCAGTTAAAGCACGTAGACATACGATATTAGACTAAACAGGATAACTACACATATTGGAATAGCTCAATTAAAAATGAAAACAGACTAATACTCATTTAAATGGTATAACTCAAATTAAAGGAAAAACAGGTTGCTACTCAGTAAAATAAATCGGGTTTTACAAAAAATAGCCAGTGTACATACTCGTCACCTCACGTACACGGCACTCACATATCACAACAATACCCAATCCTAAGGGGATTTCCCCCACACAAGGTTAGGTAAGCCACTTACCTCGAACCAAGCTCAATCAATTGGTAACAATGCCTTTTCCACAAATATTCGACTCTGAATGGCCCAAATCTAGCCAAAATCAATTACATACCATAAATACAACTGTAAGAAACTAATCTAATTAATGACATCAAAGCTAAAGCAAGAAATTAGAAAATAGCCCCAAAAGGCCTCCCGGGCCCACGTCTCGGAATCAGGTAAAAGCCACAAAATATGAATACCCATTCACTCACGAGTCCAACCATATAAGAATTACTCGAATCCAACCTCAAATCGCCTTTCAAAACTCAAAATTTTAGTCTAGGAAGTTTCTACCATTTCCCCCTAAATATTCAACTCAAATCCCTAATTAGATGATGAAAATAGTAATAGATTCATGAAATATAGTCCAATCTGGGTTAGAATCACTTACCCCAACAATTTCTTTGAAGAACCCTCTAACATTCGCCTCACACCGAGCTCTCAAAGTCCAAAAATTGAAAATGGAAATCAAACCCTCGAACTTAACCTTTTTCTGTCCAGCGATTCCGTATCTGCAGACTACCAGTCGCACCTGCGATGCCGCACCTGCAGAATTTCCATCGCAGGTGCAGAGATGGCTTAAGGTCCAAAGATCCGCTTCTGCGGACCAGGGCACACACTTGCGAGCCCCCTTCTGCGGATAACCTTCCGCATCTGCGACTCTGCCCAGGCCGCCCCTTTTCACTACTGCAGTCAATCCTTCGCATCTGCGGATGCGCAGATGTGGTTCCCATTTCGCACATACGCTCACATACCAAGCTTGACAAAACCGTACCTGCGCTCCTCCTTCCGCACGTGCGATCCCGCATCTGCGGTCTCCCCTCCGCAGGTGCGAAAATACCAGAAACCAAAAAATCTTCAGCAACTAGCCTAAGTCCAAATTCAATCAGTTAAGCATCCGAAACACACTCGAGCCCCCTAGACCTCAACCAAATATAACAACCAGTCCAAAATACCATACGAACTTAGTTAAGCCCTCGAATCACATCAAATAACGCTAAAAACACGAATCACCCTCTGATTCAAACTTAATGAACTTGAAACTTAATTTCTACAACCAATGCCGAAACCTATCAAATCACATCCGATTGAACTCAAATTTTGCACACAAGTCATAATTAATATTACAGACCTACTCCAACTTCCGGAATAGGAATCCAACCCCGATATCAAAAAGTTCACTATCGGGCAACATGTTCAAAAATTCGACTTTCGCCAATTCAAGCCAAAATCTGTTACAGACCTCCAAAACTCAATCCGGACACGCCCCTAAGTCCAAAATCCCCCAACAGATCTAACGGGACCGACGAAACTCCATTCTAAAATCGTCTTCACACAGTCCCGACTATGGTCAAAATCCTAAAAGACTTAAGCTTTCATTCAGACTATGGTGAAAGCAGTAAACAGGGGATCGGGACTATAACTCTCAAAACGACCGGCCGGATCGTTACACTAAAGCTTTCCGTCGGCTTTTTCTTCATATTGGACAGGGAATTGTGATCTGGTGCAATATCAATGTTGTACTGGAATTGTTTGACGAAGGCCTGGCCCTTGTCGTCCCAGACATGCTAGTGAGAGATATCTTGGTCAATGAACCATTCAGAGGAAACCCCCACAAGACTTTCCCCAAAATAAGCCATCAACAATTCTTCTTTTCCACTTGCACCCCTCAGCTCGTTGCAATACCTTTTCAAGTGGGCGATAGGGTCGCCGTGGCCATCATACTTCTCAAATTTTGGGGTCTTGAACCCTGGTGGCAAATGGATGTGAGGAACATGCATAGATCACTGAACGAAACAGTTTTGTTACTACCTATTCCTTGTATGTTCTTTATGTTTTGTTCAAGACTTTTCATTTTCCTAGCCATCTCATCTGGCTCACCTGTCTTGGCATGCTTTTCATTTTCCACTAGTGACTTGTACTGAGAAGTCTGATTGTATAGAGTCGAGACCCTGAAAGCCATATTTGGAGAGTAGTATTGGCCATCATAAGCCTGAGGTGGTGGCTCATTGTTTGGCCTCGTCACGGGAGGTGGTGGCGGGATTGTATATACCGGTGCGCCAAACACGACGAGAGGAGTGTTCATGACCGGTGAGACTAGAGGTCGCATATTAGAGGTACCAGGGGCAGTATGGAGGCTGTAGTTTGGCACATACCCTGGTGGTAGAATGTGATCACTCACTGCATGGAGCGGTGGTTGAGTAGCCTGGGGTACGGTGAAAGTTTCCTCTGAGGGACCCTGGGGTGGAGGCTGACCGAAAACCCAAGCTTGATATATATCAGACAGTTGATGTCTCAATTTTCTTATTTCCTCCTACTCTTGCTCAACTGACTGACCCTGGGGATTATCACTGACCAACTCGATTTCAACATTATTATCCATTACTACCATTCCATTTGATCTAGTGAAGTAATGATGTGTTTCCAGTTTCACCACAAACCAACCACCTTAAGCTTACTATATAAGAGACAACAAACATGTTAGAGTTATGCATTTTATAGATATGAATCACACGTAATATTCCATGCTCCTAACATCATCACCATTTCTAACATGCTTTTGGAAGGCTTCATATTTCATTCCGGCTTACCAGGTTGCTTCTTATTGATGCTCTTAATTTCTTCTCTCCGTTTTTTCTTTTTACTCGCGCCTCATTATTATCCCTCATCTTAGAATCGTTGAAAAATATTTTGATCGAACCTTTTGTGGGTTGCCTACGTATCATGTCGCCGCATGAATCAGATCATTATGTAGTTCAGCGGAATAAATGCAAAATGAAAGAAAGTATTTTGGGATTTTTTTTAAAATTTTCATTAATAAAATATTTTTGGTTTTTTCTATTAAAAAGACTTGAAGGTACTGATGGCTAAAAAGGGGAAATATACAGACTCAAAACAAAATAACAAACAAACTCGACATGCACAAAAGGACAAATAGACTCGAGAAAAAGTAAAATACATATTCAATAGCCGAAAAATCAAGAATACGGAAGGGACTCAAGTGCTATTCCGGGGGCCCGCGGGACATCAGTCGGTCTCGGCGCGGGCCTGCGTGCAATATCTTCTTAGAGGAGCTCTAGATTGGCCATCACCTGGCGAGCGAAGGACATCACTGAAGCAAAAAATATAGATCTTGTCATACCCTCACATTCATGGCATTTCATTGCAGTGCAATCAGTTGTTTCTTTGATTATTATTCTAATGACACCCTTTTCTTGGAGCAAGCGTCTGATTTATTGTGCACGGACTTCTAGCACCTGCATGGCTGTGTTGTTTTGGTCTTGCAACTGCAACACGCTCTCTTCTAATTGGTAAATCAGTGCATAGCAATGTTCTCTTTCTGTTTTGAAGTACTTTGTCTGCTGAACCATTTCATTTTCAAGGGTGGCCAGCTTTTTCTTTAAAATTATGACTTCTTTATCATATCTATGCTTTAACTGGTGTGATGACCTTGCCCGTTCGTTAGCACCTTTTTCCAACTTTGCTCGAGCTTTTGCCAGATCTTCCTCGGCCTTTGTCAGGTCGATTGCATAATCGTGCACTTTTCGTCTTAAGTTGCCCATGATCTTTTCATCCCTCTCACTCCTCATAGGCGTTCCAGCAGCTATCCTCATTTCCCGGAGTTGGGCTCGGAGCACCTCGTTCTCACTAGTCAACCTTTTGTTTTCACCTTCGGTTTCTTGCGCCTGTAAGTCATTCTCAAATGTGAGGCTTCTCACCTTTTCTTCTAGGGCATGAATGGTTGATTGATATCCCTTCTCCTTTTCTCCCCAGGTCAACCGTTCTCGGATTTTCTCATCAAAAGCCTGAATATGAGGCCTTTTGGCGGGCCTTTCGGGCTTGGGCTCATCATCAACGCGAGACCTTTTCTCAAACCATATAGCATAACCTGGGTCTACATCACCTCTCGCGGGATCTGGAACCTGGGCATCATCTTTCAAGTACCGGTAACCATTCCAAATTTGTTGGATTAAAGTCTCGGGGAGTGGAGCTTCTGGGTGTAGCTCAATGACTTGGGCACTCAAATCTTTATCTTCGGGAACCACTTGCTACCTTCCCAACTGTCTAAGAACTCTCTGCGGTGCATACCGTTGGACACTTCTCAAACCCATCAACAACAAATAGTATTTGGTAGCCGTCATGTGTATGACTTCTCTTACCGGGAACCATCCCAAAGTACATTCAATTTGACTCGCCTTTAAAGATCTCAGATGGGATATCCGGGCTTTAACCCCTTTCGGAGAATTGTAATCTTTTATCCTTTCCTCGTAACCTTCGATGAAGTTGTTCTTGTTCGGGTCGTAACTCCTGAATTTGGGGTGATGGCGAAGATGCTCAATCAACCACATTTGCAACAGAATATTGCACCCTTCGAAGAACTTTGCCCCGGATTTACACAAATGTCAAAGCTCGATAAATGTCTGACAATATAATTGGAGAAAGCGTGTGATCTTCTTTGGTAGTGAGGACTTGCGTAATTCTGGCCATGCGGAAGTCAATTGTCCGTTCTTCATTTGGGAAGACCATAATTCCCAGAAACGCCACTATGAAAGCAAAGCGACGATAAATTTTCCAGGTGTCCTTGTTTTGCTTGTTGTTTAGGCCTTTTTCATGTATTTCAAACCCATTTGAGTGCACATACCTGGAATACAGGAAGTAAAAGGAACAACATCCTTTGTCTATATTATTTTTCCTGATTTGCTTACTAATATTCAGGAGATCAAAGAATCAAGGAACAGAGAGAGACCGTGGGAATATAAGTTGTTGATTTGTCAAATCCCGACCGAAATCAGAATATCCGGCTATTTCCTCCAAAGTGGGAGTAAGCTCAAAATCTGAGAAGCAGAAGACGTTGTGGACGGAATCCCAAAAAGTTACCAAGGACTTAATCAGATCATCCCGCGGTTTGACTTTCATAATATCTATAAGAACACCCCAAATGCTTTGTTACCCGGTCCCGATCATCTTTATCCAAGTCGTACCACCACATTTGAAGCTGCACTGGAGCCTGCTCTACAACAGTTAATGGCGGGTTCTGGACAGTATTCATTTTGTACCTATGAATGGTTAGGGTTAGGGTTGACACTAGTTCAAAAGACAAACCAGTGGACTCTTTTGCAAAATAAGTTTTCAATTTTCTAAGGAAAAATCAAAGGATGGTAGCTATTTATGCAATATTAGCAAAAGGTGGCTATTTTTGCAACAATGGCCCCTGCACACTTTCAAATAAAGTTTGAGGCCGGGGAAGGGCACTTCATGGAAAAAGTGATGACCCATTGACAGACATGTCCGTTCTTTGCGAGAATAACCCTTCGACAATTTTGAAGATGTTCTAAGGCTATTCTGGCAAAAAGGGCTCGGGATGTAACCGAAGTTGGGTAGGCTTACTCATTTGACTAAAGCACCGGACACATTTTATTATTTTTGGTTATTTTTGCAAAAATAAGGCCGAACCCTATGTAGGTTGCCTACGTATCTCACATCCGGTGAGAATCAGACCTGCGTAGTTCGGTCAGTTTTGACACAACCGGGAAAACATGCTTTTGAAGATATTGACTCATTTGGAAATGACTTTCTCTTCTTTTTTTTCAAAATTTTCGGCAGAGTTTCGGAACTTTTCCAAATACCGGAATTTTCAGAACCGGGCAAATTTCTCTCTCCTACCTCACTCTTGATTTTTCTTTTGATTTTTTTCCCTGGTCGATCAATATGCAAGCCGATACAAATAAATATATAAATAGCACGTAAGATGCATTAGGATGGTCTTTTATTTCGGGTAAACATGTCCTAGATGGACCCAACCCATGTGTTGAGTCCCCAAAGTCAAATGCATGTGATGCAAACAAACGTTCCTACTAGGGATCCGACATGAGACTATGTTATTCTAAGTTTAAAACCTAGGGGTGTGTTCTAGACATGGCTTACCCAAGCGGACAGCTCGAGCCGAGGTGGGGGCAATGTACCAGGAGCATAAAAGTCTATCCGGCCTAGTTGCTGATCCAACCTTGTTCTATTTGGTACGACCTCTAACAGAAAAGTGGCCCACGCGTACGTGTGCACTATATTTTTAGAAGACTCAGAAAAGAGGCGTAGGAAGACAGTTCAAATAATATCAAAGTGGTAAATGAGCGGCAATTAGCACATTAGGCCCACAAATATAGTAATAGCAACAATCAAGAAAGCCAAGTATAGATTATATTACAAGCCCGAATCCTGAACCATAGATTCTGGGTTCGAATCCCCAGCAGAGTCGCCAGAGCTATCGCACCTCCTTTTTCCCGAGGAGATAGCGAGTTTTTTCAATTATTATCTATTTAATTAGAGTCTCCACTTGCAATATTTATTATGGTGTCCCAAGTCACCGATTTATTTTAAAATCCCAAATCGAGAAAATTGACTCTATTTATGGTCTGCGAACACATGAGACCGGGTAAGGAATTATGTTAACCCGGAAGAAGGTCTGAGGCACTTCCGAATTTCGTAGTTTTAGCACGGTCGCTTTAATCACACCTGGCTTAATTAATTATTTAATTACGTATTTTTAGAACCTGTGTGCGTTTTAACTTTTAATGCTTTGAAACGGATCGCATATGTGTAAATCCACTTTATTTAGTGCACTAAAATCATGCCATGCGTACGTGTACACAATTAATCGCACTTTATTAATTATTAAGATTGTTTTTGCCAAATTCGTGTGAACTCGTACTTTGATTTATTTTAGAATCATAATTATATCACGTGAACGTGTACATAATCACGATGATTGATTAGTTAGCACGAGCCTAAAGCATACTAGCGTATTCAATGTTCCATTTATTTGTATAACATAGAAGTCAAACAAAGCATGTAACAATTAACGCATGAAGAAAGACATATCATGAAATAAACGAAAACATGGAAACAAGTATCATGACGGCGTATATACACTCGTCACCTCACATATACGTCATTTTCCCACATAATTCACATAATACATTGTTCATGGTTCCCTAATTTCCTCAAGTCAAGGTTAGACCTAACACTTACCTCACTCCGCAATTCAAGCAATCAATCAACCACAACCTTGCCTTTTGAACAAGCCTCCAAACCAACCAGATCTAGCAAATTATCGATCAAATGATTTAAAATAAGCTTTAGAAACTATCCATTAATGAAAGAGGTTCAATTTTGATCATTTTTTGAAAAAATCAACAAAAGTCAACATCGGACCCGCTTGGTCAAATTCGAGGTTCGGACCAAAATCCGATTACCCATTCACCCTCGAGCCCGGTTATGTGATTTATTTTGAAATCCGACCTCAATTTGAGGTCTAAATCTTAATTTTACAAAAATTCCCATTTCTACCCAAATTCCTAATTTCTACCGTCGAAATCCTAAATTGGATGTTGAAATCTCATAAAAAGTAATGGGTAATTAAAATAAAATAGATTAGAGTCACCTACCAATGAATTTGGGAAGAAAAGTCTCTTGAAAAATCGCCTCTAGAGTGTTTAGAGTTGAGAAATGGTGTAAAATGAGCTAAGTCTCGTTTTCCCCTCTTTTACCCACCTACAGATGTCGTAATTGCGATGTCTTATTCGCAATTGTGAACATCGCAAATACGACATTTAGATCGTAAATGTGAAAATTCCACCATTGCAAATGCGACCAGAAACTTCACAATTGCGAAGCAGACTCAAGTGGTCAGTGATCGCATACAACGAATCTTGAATTAGATCCTAACTCATCTCGCTCCCTCACAATTGTTTTTATCACTCTTTTTATTTCTTGCAACGGTTTTGAGTTAATTCGTAACCCAGATCTCTTCCTCACTTATCATTATTATTTTTTTACTAATAGACATTAATTAAAAATAATATCTAGGCCTAATTAATATATTCCGCGGGAACCCTATTTCAACATAAGTAAAGATATCCCAATCTTAACACAAATATTTAAATATGGCACTGATAAATAAATAATAAAGAAGACAAAAGTAGGAAATAACCATTTTTGCATTATACTAATTGCAGCTTTGAAATAGAACTGAATTTACACCAATGTGCAGTTCGCCCAAATGTAACATCATTCCAACTATAAAGTATTTATCAAACTCAAAATTAATTTTCTCATATGCTAAAACATATTAATATTATTACATTTTTATTTAGAGAAACAAGAAATAAATATTGACTAACTATAACACTGTGACTTTAAAGTCTTTAAAAATAAAATATGAGTAAGAGAAAAACAATTAGTAGGGAAGATAAATCCAAAATGATGAAGCTTTCCTATTGATATGCTTCAATTTAAACAAAACCTACTTTACAATAAATCATTTCTTTTAATCTAGAAACTTTAAAGAAGTATTTATGCAAACATTCGTCACTGGAATAAAATAAAAAGAATTATCCATCATATTATTTATGTAAATAACTTGTAAAATTTACAATTACAATCATTTAATATATAAGAGCATGGATACTAATTTTATCGATATAGAAAGACTAAAAAAAAATTCATCAACTCAAACAGTGGGACTAAGAGAGGCTTTAGGGAATTAAACGAACATATCTCATGCTAAAACAAATGAAGATCAACATTTTAGGTTCAAACATTTCTGAAACAAAAGAAACTAATGAAATTTCTTTTTACCCATGCTCTTTACTAGAACTAAAAACTCTTTTTCTAATAAACCCGCTATTCATTATAATCATTTAAACAACTTAAATCAATCAAATTAGATTTAGTAACATAAGGTCCATAACGTAGGAATCTGGAACATAAAATTTAACACATTTCATACATGTTCGTCAACAAAACTTTAGTTCATAATACTAAAAATATTAGAATAGGTAAGAAAACGTAGTACTTCACCTTGAATAAGCAAGATCATTTTAGTAGATGTAATGAAAATTTATTGTAAGTACAACTTCAATTTCGAAAAATCACACAGAGGAATAGAAAATCGAGAACCGCGACCGGAAACAACAAACATCAACAAACTCGAATAAAAAAACTTTACTCAAGAACTCTAATTTTTTTTACCAATAATAAAATTATCCATAATATATTTCACCCTGAAAAATGCTTTCCTTTTTCTTTCAATTTTTCGTTGCTCTTTTCTTGATTTGTGAAATGTCTCCTATAGAGATGTATGTGTGTGTGTGTTGTCCATTTGTTTTTGAAAGTGGGGGAGGATTTTACGAGGGGAGAGTGGAGGCATGGAGTGGGGGACAAAGTGTGAAAGTAAAGTGGGAAAGTGGAGTGGGGACATGGGAAAGTGGAGTGTGGATACGCATGAGAAATGAGAGCGGGAAATATGGAGTGGGAAGTGTGGTATAGGTGAGATGAGTGAAAAATATTCAAGCATGGTCAAAGATTAGGTGCTCACAGTAAACTATTAAAAATAGTAAGCATTTTCTAATAAAGCCTACTAATAAAAATAACGGAAAAGTTAAAATATCAAGATTAAACCTAAAAAATATTAAATACAAAAAAGAGAAAAAAAACTCGAGTGTTGTATACAAATTAGGTGCTCACATATGGTAACTTATTTTATTTTTTTTTTTAAAAATCTCTTTAAGTAGAACAAGTGGTAATAGAGCCATCAAGTTCAATTAAAGATCTGATACCCATATTATCTCCAAAATGGAATCATCTGAAAATTTTCATCTCTTTCTCTTCTACTTATTTTCTACAACTCAAAAATATTATGTTCTTTTGGGATATTCGAGTTAATTGTTGAAACTCGAATTTCAGAGGCTTTGTAAAATTCTGGAGAAATTCTATTATTATTCCTGCAGCAACATAATGAGAAGTTTAAATTCCTTAAGGACAGTGATTACACTATCGAAGCCAGATATTTTATCCAATTATTTTTTTAATTTTGACAGTTGTTCAGCGAAAATGATGGCGGTTTGAGCTGTTATTTCTGGGTCATCTTGGTGCTATTTTAGCAATATTTTTGGGATATTTTTGGTTGATTTCGTGGCTGGATTTTGCTAGAGTTTAAAGGTGATTTCAGATGTATTTTTTTGGGTTGTTTTAAGGTGGAGAGAGCTAGTTTTTTACTGATTTTTGTGACTGTTTTTCAGCTGGTTTTGGGTTTAGTTCAGGTGACGTTTTGTGTCGGCTTGGAGCAGAATTTTGGAGCCTTTTTTTGCTAGAATTCAGACTATTTTTGGAAGTTTTTGGCTGGGTTTTAATAGGATTTATGAATAAAATTTTTACTGGAATTTTAGTGGGATTTGTGGATAAAGTTTTGGCTGAAATTTTAGTGAAATTTGTGGGTGGAGTTTTGACTGGAATTTTAATGGGTGTATAAATAATAAAAATACATAGAGAAAGAGTGTAAGAAGATGGTGATGGGACAAGGGAATAGTGAAAGGAGATGGGATGTGACAAGTGAATAATGTAGTGATTGAGGTGATGAGACAAAAAAAATAGTATATTGAGTAGGGTGATGGGACAAAGAAATAGTGTAAAGAAGGTATAAAGTAATTTTATTAGATTTGATCCGTGCTTAAAAATAAAAAAAAAATTCGGACCTCTAATTAGTAGAAAGTGTTAAAAATATTATGTATTTTCTAATAAGACCTACTAATAAAAATAAAGTAAAAGTTAAAATATCAAGATTAAACCTAAAAAATATTAAATAACAAAAGATAAAAACTCGAGTGTTGTAAAAAAATTAGGTGCTCACATATGGTGACTTATTTTATATTTTGAAAAACAAATCTCTTAAAATAGAACAAGTGGTATCAGAGCTATCAAGCTCAATGAAAGATCTAATACCCATATCATCTCCAAAACAAAATCATCTGAAAACTTATATCTCTTTCTCTTCTACGTATTTTCTACAACTCACAAGTATTCTGTTCTTGTGGGAAATTAGAGTTAATTATTGAAACTCAAATTTTTGAGACTTTGTAAAATTCTAAGAAATTCTGCTATTATCAGGTAGCAACATAGTGGGAAAATTAAATTCCTTAAGGACAATAATTATACTATCGAAGCCAGATTATTTCATCCAATTATTTTTCTAACAATTTTGACGGCGGTTTGAGGTGTTATTTCTGGGTCGTTTTGTTGTTGTTTTAGCAGCGTTCTCGGATATTTTTGGTTGATTTCGTGGCTGTATTTTGCTGGAGTTCAGAGGTGGTTTCAACTGTGCTTTTGGGGTTGTTTTAAGGTAGAGAGAACTGGTTTTTTGCTGATTTTTGTGACTGTTTTTCAGCCGATTTTGGGTTTAGTTCGGGTGACGTTTTGGGTCGGTTTGGACCTGGATTTTGGGGCATTTTTTAGTTGCTTTTTGCTGGGTTTGAGGGGCTATTTTTCAGTTATTATTTTGCTGAAATTCAGACTATTTTTGGGGAGTTTTTGGCTGGGTTTATTAGGATTTGTGAATAAAGTTTTTGCTGGAATTTTAGTGGGATTTGTGGATGAAGTTTTGGCTGAAATTTTAGTGAAATTTGTGAGTGGAGTTTTGACTGAAATTTTAGTGGGTGTATAAATAATAAAAATGCAGAGAGAGTGTAAGAAGATGGTAATGGGACAAGGGAATAGTGAAAGGGGATGGGATGTGACAAGTGAATAATGTAGTGAGTGGGTGATGGGACAAAGAAATAGTATAATGAAGGTATAATGTAATTTTATTAGATTTCATCTGTGCTTAAAAATAAATTTTCCAGACCTCTAAGTAGTAGATTGTGTTAAAAATATTACGTATTCTCTAATAAAGCATACTAATAAAAATAACGTAAAAGTTAAAATATCAAGATTGAACCCAAAAAATATTAAATATTAAAAAGTATAAAACTCGAGTTTTATAAAAAATTAGGTGCTCACAAATGGTGACTTATTTTATTTTTAAAAAAAATATCTTTTAGAGTAGAACAAGTGGTATCAGAGCCATCAAGTTCAATAAAAACTAGATTTTTCTAAAACTTTGACTTCAAACTTTGAATTATTTCACATATATACATGCCTTAATCCAGGTGAAAATCGACAAAACTCTATAAAATCTTCTCTATCACGGCTCACATAGTCGGCGGCCCCTGAATCTACAATCCACACAATATAAGATTCAGTTAGTAAAATAGTGCTAGAAACATATATATCACTTAGAGATACATTTTGAAATACTATCTTTTTTGGCTCAGTGCACTCACTAGAAAAATGACCTGAAACTTGGCAATTGTAGCACTTCATCTTACTCTTGCCTTTCTTCTTGTAAAACAGTTTTCCTTTCTGGGAATTTGGCTTGTTTCTTTTATTGGAGAATCCTTCTCCGATCTTTACCCTTTCTGTTATTTTTTAATTTCTCTTACGCTTGAAACTTGATCTCTTTGTACCACTTGATTCTACCACAAAGACACTAGGTACAATTTTAGCAACACCAAGTCGTTCATCTTCAAGCTCCACATGACATACAACATCAGCAAAAGTTTTGATGTTATCATTATGGGTCAAGTTAACCTTCGAATGTTTCAAATTATTGGGAAGAGACCGGATCAATGCATGAACCTACTGCTCATCAGAGAGAACATATAACGACCCGGCCAGTCGTTTTGAGAGTTATAGCCCTGATCCAATGTTTACTGTTTTTCCCGTATCTCTTTGCGCTTATGTGACTTGTCGGGAGGCTTTGGTTGTGTTTCAGAGTGTTTTGGGACACTTAGTCCCTAAACGAAAGCTTAAGTCGTAGGATTTTTGACTGTAGTTGGAACTGTACGAAAACGACTCCGGAATAGAGTTTCGTGAGTTATGTTAGCTCCGTTGGGTGATTCTGGACTTAGGAGCGTGTCCGAATTGTGAATTGGAGACCTGTAGCTGATTTAGGCTTGAATTGGCGGAAGTCGATTTTTTGGAGATTTTGACCGGTAGTGGACTTTTTGATATCGAGGTCGGATTCCGATTCTGGAAGTTGGAGTAGGTCCGTAAGACTGAATATGACTCGTGTGCAAAATTTGAGGTCAATCGGACGTGGTTTGATAGGTTTCGACATCAGTTTTAGAAGTTTGAAGTTTAAAAATTTATTAAGTTTGAATCGGAGGGTGATTCGTGTTTTTAGCATTATTTTGATGTGATTTGAGGGATCAAATAAGTTCGTATAATATTTTAGGACTTATTGGTATGTTTGGTTGAGGTCCCGGGGGCCTCGAGTTGATTTCAGGTGGTTAACGGATCATTTGCAAATGTGTTGGATTGGTTGAAGTTGTTGCACCTGGTGTAATCGCACCTCCGCATTTTGGGCCGCAGGTGCGGCACCGCAGAAGCGGCTATCGAGCCACAAAAGCGATTACGGGTCTGCCCAACCGGGACCGCAGAAGCTGTCAGAGAGAAGCGGACTCGCAGCAGCGGTGAAAGGAACGCAGAAGCGGGCGCGCAGGTGCAACCACCTCATCGCAGAATTGAACCCAACCCTTTTAGTCATTTCCGCACCTGCGATGGAATTTCCGCAGGTGCGACTAGATGTCTGCAGGTGCAAGATCTCTGGGCAGAAAAGGGGAAATTTTGAGGGTTTGATCTCATTTAGATTTTGGGTCTTTGAGAGCTCGGATTAAGGTGACAATTCAAGGATTTTTTAGAGAGAACATTGGGGTAAAGATTCTTAACTCATTTATGGTTATATTCCACTAATTTATAGTTGATTTCATCATTTAATTAAGGAATTAGGTTGAGAAATTTGGGGGGAAATGGGAGAAATTCTTTAACTAAGTTTTTGAGTTTTTAATTGGGATTTTGATATCGGATTCGGATAATTTTGGTATGAGTGAACTCGTGAGTGAATGGGTGTTCATATTTTGTGACTTTTACCTGATTCCGAGCCGTGGACCCGGGTCGACTTTTTGGGGTGATTTTCTAATTTCTTGCTTTAGCTTTGATTTCATTAATTAGATTAGTTTCTTATGGTTGTATTTATGGTGTGTAATTGATTTTGGCTAGATTTGGGCCATTCGGATTCGGATATTCGTGGAAAAGGCATTGTTACCGATTGATTGAGCTTGGTTCGAGGTAAGTGGCTTGCCTAACCTTATGTGGGGAAAATTTCCTTAGGATTTGGTACTGTTGTGATATGTGAGCGCCATGTACGTGAGGTGACGAGTACGTACACATGTTATTTGTTGTAAAACTTGATTTAGTTTACTGAGTAGCAACCTGTTTTTTCTTTAATTTGAGTTATACCGTTTAAATGACTATTAGTCTATTTTCATTCTTAATTGAGTTATTTATGTGTAGTTATCCTGTTTAGTCTAATATTGCATGTCTACGTGCTTTAACTGCTTATTTGAATTTTGTGAAGCATGCCTAGTTGATTTTCTGCTTTTCCTTGTTCTTTAGCAGTATAGCTGTAGAAATCTTGCTGTTAATTGTTGTATTTATCGGTTTGAGTTGTGTGTTTACTTTTGAGACTACGAGGCGGTTCCTCAGGAGTTCTCCCTGCACATTTACTTTTGAGACTATGAGGCGGTTCCTCGGGTGTTCTCCCTGCACATTTACTTTTGAGACTACGAGGCGGTACCTTAGGAGTTCTTCCTGCATATTTACTTTTGAGACTGCGAGGCGGTACCTCGAGAGTTCTCCCTCTATATTTATTTTGGGACTACAAGACGGTATCTCGGGAGATCCCCTGTTGTTTACCCCTCTGTGTTGTACTGCTGCCTTGTTGTATTTTCTTTTGTTAAATTCTAGTCTCTTATTATACTGTATATTCTCCTGCCTTATTTATTATTTACAAGTGGTCCTGACCTGACCTCGTCACTATTCGACTGAGGTTAGGCTTGGCACTTACTGGGTACCATTGTGGTGTACTCGTGCTACTATTCTGTACATATTTTCGTGTGCAGATCCAGGTTCACTATACCAGCCTCGCTATTAGTTGTGCATTTGCTGCTATTCCAGAGACTTCAAGGTACATCTGCTCGCGTCCGCAGACCTAGGAGTCCCCCTCTATCCTCCCCTATGTCAAACACTTCTTGTATTCCTTTTATTAGACTCTAGTGTATAAAGATATTTTTTTTTGTAGCTTGTGACTTATGATGTTCCGAGTTTTGGGAAGACTGTGTATTTATAGAGTATTGGTTATTGTACATGACGAGCGGTATTGTTACTAGTTATTCAGTTATCCACTACTGTTAGTTGCCAAGTTTTACTTTCGTTTTGTTATTTTTCATAATTTATTAGGCTTACATAGTCATAGGGACTAGGTGTCGTCACAACGTTATACAAAGGGAGTTTGGGCCGTGACAGAACATGACCAGCACATTTGAGTTGAGCAATCATATTTGACATCACCCTAAGAAGTTGCTTGACAGTGTGATCATGACGCTTTTTGTACATGTCAAACTTGATTGTCATCTCTCTATGACGAGTCACAATTGTACCACCATATGCCTCTTTAGTGCCCACATGGCTTGAGAAATAGTATATTACTCACATTAGTAGATGAGATCACCAGTAACTGAACTTACAATAATTTCACGTGCAGTGATTTTTTTTCCTTTCAAATATTGTAAGTTTTCAGATCCCTCATATGTTGAGCAGTGTTACCCTCCTCTGGGTGATCATAACATAGTTAAAACTTATAAGAGCATCTTGCTCTTCGAGTACATACCACATCTTACAACTCCAGATGTCGTGATTTTCACCATTCAGTTTATCACCACTGTTCAAGTCAGCAATGATACTTTTCGATGCCATATTTGTTATTAGAGACAATATTACAGGTTTAACTTATTAATATATACTTCAATCAATTTATGCATGTGATTACACACTCAAGCAACTTAATTATAATATTAATTTTAAATTTAGTATATAATCGAAAGGTCACTACGTTTTCATTCATCATCTATATCTAAATATTTTAATTAATATAAAATTCAATTCTTAGTGTGTGTTTCATTTCAAGTCTCAATCCATTACAAAATAAAATAATAAATTATATATGTAACTGGTGAAACAAACAATAAAAATTAAATTTCATTAAAATAAAATACATAATAACAATTTACATATTGCTAGGACATATAAATACTAATAGAATACTAACTCTTGCACATATTCGCTAAATAGTGCACTCAACCAAATATCATGACAAATATCAGTTAAAACTTCACCCTAAGACTATCGAAGAGAGTCTGCTAAAATAGCTAACGTTTCTCAATCAGTAATCTCAATGTAATTAAACAATTAAGCCTTTTTTAACTGAAAAAAGGTGTACATGTTCAAGAATGAAAGCATCAGGACCCATTTTAAATTTTTTAAACTCCCTAAATTTCTTCTCCTTATGTTCGGTCAGCCCTTCAATCTAGGGCTGCTTATCAGGCAGATTGGGCGGTTATTTACTCTTAACGGTTTGGCTTATCGGTTATCGGCTTTTAAATGTATAATCCGCTAGCCACCCGATAAGATATCAGGCGGATTGGTATCAGTTTAGCTCTTATCGGGTGGTTTATCGAATTGTTTGCTGACCGCTGTGACTCAAAATAAAATTCCTATGCTCAGCAGACTACATTCCAGTCTATAGAATATGGCACCTAAGAAGAGAGCTAAATAGAAGAAATATAGAGCTACATTCTAGCGTATTTCCTAGTAGAATCATCTGTGGGGATGAGCCTATTAACAACTTATAACTATCAGAAGAAATAGAAGAGAATACTGGGTATAACACATGACATCAGAATTATCTAATAGTAACTAACTGGAATAGTAAATTATAACTAAATGTCTAATAGTAAATTAGTAATAGATAGAGTACTAGAAGTGGAAGAAGGGTTTTTGATTATTTAATATATATATGGATATATATATATATATATATATATATATATATATATATATATATTCTTAACGGGTTAACGGATTATCCGTTAAGAAAATTGAATAATCCGCCCCCAAACCGATAAGCCGTTAATAAAAAAAATTCAATCCGTTCCCCGTCCGTTAAACCGTTAAACCGATACCAATAAGCCATTAAGCTTCGGTTTCGGTTCGGTTTTAAACACCCCTACTTCGATCCCTTAACTCATTTTGCCTCGCCCTTAGAACACTCCTGATGACTTCAGACTTCGAATCTGAATCATTACAGAAATAAATCATGTCACGACGCATCCATTTACGTTGTCCCCTTGCTTTAATTTGAAAACTCCCACTTGGAGTAATTCGAGTTTGTTCCCGTCCAGCCATATCTAAAATAGGAACATGATAACAATAAGAATGCTAACTATGATTCAATATGAAAACAAATATCATAATCAACTCATAGAAAAATATCAATCGGGGGATTATGACTAAACTAATTTTTCATACTAAGAATGTCGTGAAGTTCTTATAATCATTACTTTTAATAAGTAACAATTCATATTCTGGTTTTCAATAACCCTTCACTATCTCATAATCTTGTCCCAAAATAAAAAATTATGTCTATTTTTACCTTGTCTTCTTTGAACAATATCAACCAAACCAAAAAGAAAAAAACTAAAAGACAATTATTTACAAATACTACTATTTTGGTGTCTTCATAGAACAAACTGATATTGGTCGAATATTATGTTTCTGTTTTTGTCGTCAACAAACAAGAAAATATTCCAAAGTTCTGAAAGAATATAATTTAGTATTAGCCTTTCGGCGTTATTCAGAAAAATGATGGTCAAAGAACACCCACATAGTCAAATATACTTTATAAAAATTTATAATCAATGTGGGGTCTAAACTTTAACCTAACATTATTCTCAGATTTAATGTTAAAAATTCTATTAAACCCAAAGAAATTTCAGAACAACATCAAAGTAAGTTTTCTGTTACCACTAGTATATTAGAATGGAATGAAGATGTAGTCTTGTTTGAAGGCCAAACGCCGACACATCCAATTTAGTTTTAGAATTGCAATAGGATTCTTTCACAAAATATTTTTCTTTATAGTAGTTTATCCATAGAAGATAGAGAAACAACGAATTTATTTTAGGAAGCGTATAAAATTTGACATTGTATTCATATCAACAGAATACACAACGAATGCTCTGATATCACTGTTAAATAAATATAGTAAGAACAAAAATTAGAATCATATACCAGTTATGCAGCGGAGTAAAATCACCACCAAGAAAAACTACCCCTAAGTCCAACTTTGATTCTCTTGGAAAACAAAGTTTAGTTACACAGACTAAATGTCTTTATTTTTTGTGTGTTTTGCAAAAAGAAGAAGCCAAATCTTCTATGTTAAGAAAGAATAAGATTAAAGAGCAAGGGAGAGTAATTCTTTTTTTATTGTTCGTTCTTACCTATCTGAAGAATAAGACTAAATCAGTTTTTAAAGATAAAGGAATTAGCTGCTCTCAACTACACCTATACGTGTAGTGACTTCTTTAGTGAAGATATTTTATTCATAAATTCTATCTCACCTCAAATGGGATGGGCCAACCCACATAAAGAGACCCGATGTTCGAATTCAATATCCAACAGTTATAATAAGTAATAATTCTTTCACAGTTACATAACAATATTTATCACGACCCAAAACGCACTATAGGTTATGATGACGCCCAACGTCGCCATTAGGCAAGCCAACGGTGAACTACGAACTTAATTATTTATTTTATTATTTTTAAAATCATGAATCTTATTAGATAGAGAGATCGATGTATCAAAAATTGTACATAAGTATGATTAAAGTAAGATATAAAGTAGAAGTGTCTCAATGGTAAGCAAAATCATAAACAAATTCCAGAATACCCCCAAACCCGGTGTCATAAGTGCATGAGCATCTACTAGGAAGTACAATAATAAAATATCATATGTCTGGAATACAAGGTAGAAAAGATAAAGTAAATAATGGTGATGGAAACTCTGTGTGCTACAAATCGTGGCGTGGAATACAGCTCACCATAGAGTCCCCTCAGTAGTTGCGCCTCCGCGCCCAAGCGACCATCAAATGAACCTGTCAAATCCTGCACATTTAGTGCAGAAGTGCATGATAAGTACATAAATTAACGTGTACCCAGTAAGTATCTAGCCTAACCACGAAGAGGTAATGACGAGGGTTCGACATTGACACTTACTAGTTGTCCAACAAATCAAATATAATAAAGTAGGCAAATATAAAATATGGTAGGTAACAATGAGTACAGGTAAAGGCAAATAATGCGGTCTTCAGCTGAACTCAAAAAGTCCTCAAATATTGGATACCTCTCAAATGGAGTACGTAATGTCAACACCAAATCAATGGTCACATCTCAAGTTTGGAAAATTCATGAATACGCGAACTTCTTATCAAGTATTTTGCACGATTCTGTCGAGGCGAGCGGCCTGATCCCATAAGAGTGGTTTTATTGAAATGCTGAGGCGAACGGCCTAATCCCATAAGAAGATGATACATGATACTGTCGAGGTGAACAACCCGATCCCATAAGAGTGTAGTACTGCCGAGGTGAACAGTCTGATCCCATAAGAGTATGGTACTACCGAGGCGAACAACCCAGTCCCATAAGAATACGATACTGCCAAGGCGAACGACCCGATCCCATAAGATTGTGGTACTGCCAAGGCGAACGGACCGATCCCCTAAGATTACGATACTGCCAAGGCAAACGGCCCTATCCCATAAGAGTGTGGTAATGCCGAGGCGAACGGCCCGATCCCATAAGAGTATTTCATGAAATTGCCGAGGCGAACGACCCGATTCCATAAGAGTATTTCATGAAATTGCCGAGGCGAACAACCCGATCCCATTAGAATATGAAGCTTTTATGGGTTTTTGACCCCACTCACGAATATACGTGTAAGTTATGAGATTCAAGAAAACTTTTCGATGGATACGCACAACGCAAAAGAAATCAGTAAGGGAAGTACAATTTCTACGGCTGAACAAATAGCTTATCAAGTATCTGAAATAGCGAGTCCATTACTTTACGCGAGTCTAGTCTCAGGTCATAATGCAAATTAAAGCAGTTGAACAGGCAAGAATAATGCAAATAATACAATTAAAGTATGTCGTAAGTCTAAGTATAATCAGAAATTCTAGCATACGCACTGACACTCGTCACCTCATACGCGCGTAGCTCCCACAACATGTAGCACATAACAAATATAACACCTACATGGTAATTTTCCCCTCACAAAGTTAGATAGGAGACTTACCTTGCTCCGAAATCCGATAACTGGCTTCAACGCCTTTTTAACACCTCAAACTGATGACAAACGATCCGAAACTAATCAAACAACATGCAAACCAATCAAAATATACTCCAATACTCGTAATTTATCAATTAGAAATAAATTCCCAACTCCTCAAGAAAAGTCAAAAAAGTTAATCCCCGGGTCCACGCATCCGGATTTAGAAAATTATCAAAAATAATTACTACCCATAACTTATATAGTTTATATTCTGAAAATCATCAAATTTAGTCCATGAATTGACCCTCAAATCAAGGATTTACCATCTCATAACTTTGGGGCTCAAAACTCTAATTTTTACAATTTAAATACGGATAAAATAATAACCAACAAAAAAATCATGGAAAACATCAAAATAAAGGTCTTATATTTAACCTCTTGTTGAGACGATAACAACTCCGCGAAAATCACCTCAAACGGAGCTCTAGAGCTCAAGATATGCTCAAAATACTAAAATGCTCGATCTGCCCATTTAAAATATTGTCCAGGCGATTTTTGTTCTTCGCCTTCGCGTTCACGAAGAGTAATTTTTCGCGTTGACCGGTCAACCCAAATTTTCTTCTTCACATTCGCGGGACCTCCCTCGCGTTCGCGAAGAACAAAGTCCGCACCAGAAACCAGCAATTTTTTCCGACACGGAAATGAGCATAACTCTCTCATACGACCTCGAAATTCGACGATTCTTACTGTTATGGTTCTGTAATTACAATATTGATCTAATGGTTCAATTCAATCACAGATCAAATGTCGTTTTATTAATATATTACCCTTTATGTCCAAAGAAACGATGTTGAAACATCAAATAAGAGCGCGATACAACCCAAATACATCCGAGGCCCCCGGAACCCCGTCCAATTAAACAACCCAGTCCCAAAACATAACACAAACCTACTCGAGGCCTAAAATCACTCCAAACAACATCAAAACCATGAATCGGTGATCAAATCCTCCTTTTAACTTTGAAACATTCAAACTTCGACGAACGCGTCCGAATTATACTTAAACATTCCGGAATGACGCCAAACTTTACGTACAAGTCATAAATCAAGATACGAACCTATTTCAAGTCTCAAAACCCCAAACAGACATCGATAACACCAAAGTTCACTTCAAACCAAAACTTAGAAAATTCTAAAACTTTCAAATTGCCAACTTTCCACAATAAGCGCCGGAATGCTCCCGGGCCACCCGATACTCAACCCGAGCATACGCCCAAGTTCGAAATCATCATACGAGTCGCTTACTCAAAAGTCAAAGTTTGGTCAACTCTTCCAATTTAAAGCTTCCGAATTGAGAATTTTCCATCCGAATCAACTCCGAACTTCACGAAATTCATTTATGACCACGCGTATAAGTCATAGAACATTAAGTGAAGCTACTAAAGACATCAAACCGTCAAACGACACGCTAGAGCTCAAAACAACCGATCGGATTGTTACAATATTCTTCTTACCACTCCATACCTACAATAACATCAAATTAATTGGGTTAGTAAATTTCGAATATCGGATGGTTAGATCTAAGAAAAACTTCAATCCTCCATAAGAACTATAACGAAAAAAGGAAAAAAACGTTTAGAATCTAAATCTGTATTCCTAATCGATCAACTCCAGCTAGAATTTAATCTATCATACTACTATTGTGTACTACAAACCCATTGCCATGATTGTTTATATTTCTCACTAGCAGTAGCAACTTGCACACTCGTCAATTTATTCAGCTAAAATACAAAATACGAGTTCGGGCTAATGACAAGCCTAACAACATCCATGCAAATGACAAAGCCTAACAATATCGACAGAAATCTTGATTAGTTGGGCCCAAAGTAGATATCGGACACAGAATGTAAAACTTAAAAAAAGTTAAGCTCGTCGAATCATTTTTAAGATATTAAAATTTTTCCAAATCATTCATAAGTGTGCCGAGAGGTCGATGAAATGAGCGACAATTATAAAATACAAGAGTTCAATTTCCAATAGTGATAATAAATGTGTACTTCTACTAGTAAAAAATAATATATAGTATAAGATAGCCGAAGCGCTAGTAAATTGGCTCGCATGTTCGGCAATATAAAATTAATTTTTTTCACGATATATTTATTTTGAACTATGTCCTTCCGTAATTCTCACTGAGAACAATATAGTCCTTTTTTTGGTCATATTTATATAACAGAATCTGGACATGAATAATTTTGTATTTAAAAAAATTCAGCTCTTTGACGTGCTTCAAACGAGCATTACCTACAAAACAGCAAAACACCATTCTTCTCATTATTTTTGACATGCTAATTTGTATTATTCTAAAACTTGATATCGTTAATGGTTTAATTTTGGCCAAATGCATAGACAAGCACTTAAACTTGTTACGATTTTTTACTTAGACACCTTAATTGTCGATATTTTCAATTAGACACTCAAACTACCATCAAAGTGTGTCTATTGGACATTACACGCTGACATGTTATATGTTGTGTTATTCACCCACATTTGAGCGCGTAAGCTAATATGAATCTGTTGACCTAACTTTTCTTTTACTGTTTATTTCGTCCCTCGTCTTCGTCTTCTTAAACAAAAATATTAATGTTGTCAAACTCATTCCTCTCCCATTTCGTACCCACTTTTTCTCCAGCAAGTTACTACCTTCGCACCAAGCTAATGTGTTTCATCCCAAAGACTACAAAGGGGAATTATGTTTTCCGTTGTCTTTTCTCATTTGCTATGTACTTTTGGCTATTCCTCACTTGAAAGATCCAAATCCATGAATTTAAAAAGTTTATCACTGATCAATAATTTCTCCTTAAGAAAAGATAAATCAATGAACTTTTTCATTCTTTCAACATCCTCACTAGACAACGAGGACTGGAAATTTCCTGCTCTTTTGAAAGAACAAAATTAATTAATCTGAGTGTATATTAAATGCTGAATCCAAATTACATAAAATTCTCAACTTCGACCAATGGAACATCCAACAAAAAAAGGAGTAAAGTCATCCTATTCTCCTTCACCGAAGAACGTGGTAACTAGAGAAGGGAAATGGGCAATACACTATGAGGGGATTTACTCCGTCGCTAGAACGAATGAAGGCAGCGGAGAAGAAGAGCCAAGGATTAGTTGTGGGGATTAGTAAATTCAAGGTGAATTTTTTTTAATTGATATGGCTATTTTTAATTGGTTACTCTGTCACGTAAGCAACGTTTGAACTTCACATGCTGATCTTTTCTTGGGACTGAGATTTTAGTGTCCAATAGCCACACGTTGATGGTAGTTTGAGTGTCTAATAGGAAACATACTCAGTTGAGGTGTCTAAGTGAAAAATCATGACAAATTTAGGTGACTGACTATGTATTTGATCGTTTAATTTTAGAAGAATTCATGCATATTAATTCAAAAATTCATCTTAACCCTGATATAAAATTATAATTTAGAATGAAGATACAAATTACTTAGTAATGCCTTATAATATCCTTCATTTCAACCTCGAGAAGTCAAGAGGAGGGCAAGTAATATTCTACAGAAGCCAGAGACGATACACGTAATTTAAGTGAATTTACCTAAACTTCTTGTAGATATAGGTCGAAGTATGATTATTAAGCAGTTATATAATAATTAAACATAAAATATGCGCAAAAGAAGAGAAATAACAAAGGTAGTCCCTTTTGATCGGGGGTAGGTTAAAGACCATTTATTAGTTTTGATTCTATCAGTTTGCTTAAAATAAGCATTTTGGTATCCGTTAAGTATTTAACAAACAATGATTATTAATTTTTTATAGAAACTATGACAAAAAAGATTAAAGAACTTATATATGTATGTGTAGTTTATGCTGTCCTTAGATATTTCTGGTGTCTGGCGCAGTTGTTTGAGATGAAGTTTCTACTATTTTTGACATTTTTTCGGTGTTTGTTTTAGTTTTTGACATTGCAATTTTTGGGATATAACAAGACGTTCATGATATTTCTGATTAAAACTTTTTCTTGTATAGTTCTCCATAAATCTAACAACCACAATTTGTTAAATAAGGAAAGCAAAAGTATTCACTTTTGATAAATTTAAGAGACCAATCTGTTCAAGTGTATATTTGAAAGACTATTATAGACCTATTTCGAAACAGAAGGGACTGTTCTTGTAATTTTCGCTGTAAAAGAGGAATGGGACCAAACTTAAAACGCATGACCTCCTTCAAAAACGGTCTTACACAAAAACACGCTCCCCGTTTTGGAGATTTAGGGTTTGCTTTTCTGTGCGGAAATGGCAAGTGCTCTTACTCTCTCTTCTCTCATTTATCTCTCTACTTGTGTGTGTATTACATGAATTTATAAATCTGAATTACAACAGCTGAAGATGTTTATGATTCTTTGCAGGCTGATTCTCCTGGAAAAAGGTACTCTACCTTCTCTCTCTTACTCCGTTTTACCTTAGTCTTCGTTTCGTATGTTTGTTGAAGATGTTTTCTGTGCCTGCACTTCTGATTTGTAGATAGGAATACTGATCTGTTTCTCGCTGCTGAATGTGCTTTTTAGGGTTACTTCTTCACGTGAAAAGTGAAAAATGGTTCTATTAATTGTTTTCTGGGTGATGATTTTTTGTAATTTTTTTTGTTTACTGTATTTGATGCTTCTTAGCTATATTAAAGTTATTTTCTGTATGTAAAGGTATTTTCTACTTTGCCCCTAGCCCCCCTAGGGTTTTGGTCCGGTGGTAAGATCGCACACAAAGCCTGTTACTTGAATGGGGATTTCTCGAGTTTCGAAGCAGGTACCATGGTCTCTTGGGAATTTCTAGGTTATAAAAAATATATTTTCCACTTTGAATATAGATGCTTTGAATTGGATGACTTGGTTGATGGAGAATTGGCTATGGTTAATTCTTATTGAAGTATCTTATTACTCCCGAGCGAGGTAGATGCTTGTCTAGGAAGATACATGGCTTTCATTTGACACACAGATGGGAGTGTGTGGTTTGTTATTAGCCTTGCTTCCCACAGATTTGAGCCCTTCTCTATTTGCTCTTTCTGTGATAGGTAACCCGTCTTCCTTTGCCCCTACCATTTATCATCTAGATCTACTAGAAGTAATATGACAAGACAGAAGAAAGTTGGCATTCTTTCTCCCTTCAAACCAGTTCTTTCCTAATTGTTCCTATAGTACTAAATGGTAGAACAGCTCAATCTATTCCACCTATGGTACTTGATTCTTCAACTATAGGACTAGAAAACGATATTTTTGGTTCTCTTGGAATTTGATTCTTAATTTACCTGTCAAAAAGGAAGGTCATGTATGAGGGATTAGAATTGACTCTGTGGATTTTTAATTATGTAGATGACTAGTATATCTTCCCAGTGGATCGGGAGCCGGTGTTATCGGGGTTAAAAGTGTACATGGGCCTTTTAGCGCAAAGTGCAGTTAACGTGGGTCAAAGTGAATGAAGGCACACTTGAAAAAAATTTAGGGAAAAAAAAGGAATTATCGACATGAAATTTTTTGGGGTCAACTATGTGAATCCTTTGCATCCATTTTGCTTTCTTAAGGTCCTTTAGCTTTTAGAGGAGTAGTTATACTATTTTTACGTTGCTCTCAGCCTACTGCAATCCTTATCTCTTACGTAGGCTTGCAACGGTTGTGATGATGTGGAGGAATGTGTTAGAGAGATTCAAGGAAGAGGTAGATGTAGACCATACGGAATATTGAAGCAAATAGTTTTGAATTAGTTGTTAGATTTTTGTTAATTGGATATTGTTGTTGGCTGGTAGTTGTGTTGGAGCTATCTTACATGTTCATGTTTTTTGGGTGGATGTATATCCCGTTTAGTTAATGGTACTGGAAGGATGAATCCTACTTTGATTTTGCCTCTCAAAGTGAAAGAAGAGTTTGGGTTAAACCCCAAGGAACTGTTCTACGATTTGACTGAAAATAACTGGTTTCATTGATTGATGGAAGGTGTTCACTTAGATACAATTCAAGCTCTATCTTTTCGGTATTTAGTCATAAATCTTAAGCTTAACTGTATAGCTCACCCTAACTTGTTCATGGTTGAGGAATAATTGTTCTTAAACTTAATCACGGTAGTATAACATTTCTGAAAAGCATTTACTCCATTACAAAGTTGCATCTTCTGTACTTTTCTAATTTAAGCGAGTTCTCTAATTTCACGCTAGTACTGAGTATTTCTGTTGTAGCATCTATTTCAAATATTAAATTTTCCTGGTTTACATTTGCAGGTAAGACACGGTTTGTTTATATGATTGTTATTGAACTGATTTATTGTTGTAATTTCTGCACTTTCTAGGTATTCGCGCTCTCCTTCTCCTTGGGAGGAAAAGGCAAGATCTAGATCTAGGTCAAGGTCTAGATCATGGTCAAGGCCAAGAGGAAGATCCAGGTCCAGATCAAGGTCGAGAAGTCATGGGAGGTTCGTTGGAACTTGAGCTTTTCTCTGCCCAAGTCTTTCTTCTTGTAGTGCTGCTTAATATCCTATGTGTTATGTTTTCTTTGTATTAATATCTTGTTGTAAGTTGCTAAAATTTGTTCCTCCATAACTTATTCAGGGATGAACCATCTAATCCTGGTGTCACACTTTATGTGACTGGTTTATCTACAAGGGTGACACAAAGGGACCTTGAGGAGCATTTCTCAAAGGAGGCAAAGGTTGGTATTTACTTGTATGCAAGTTAGTTTCTTATTCATCCTTTTTTGCTCTACAAATTTCTATCCTAATGGATGTTAAAAAAAAGGTTTCCTCTGCACTTTCCTATTCCTACTTCATAGCTTTGAAGGTTTTTCAGTTTTCACTAACTGCAAAATAAAACTTTTTTGCGATATATTTTCTTTTGGTCTTTTTCTTCGAGAATAATTTCAATTCACTGAAAAGGCATGAATAAGCACGAAAACAAAAAGAAATTAGCTAGAGAGGATGTAGATCTGACAAATCTCAATATAAGGCTTTACTTTTCGTAAATCGACAATAATCCAATTTCAGATAGGCACATCTCGGTATCCAATCTCCCTGTGTTCTCTCTTGTCTTTTACTCTTTTTGCTTTTTCTCGATTGATATATGTCGTAAGATCTGATCAAGTCTCTGTCAGCTTATTTATTGTCGTTATCATGGAGAATACATGCATGTTGAAGTTGACTGAGAGTAAATGAACAATTACCACAACACCAACGGTATGCAATTAATTGGAAATAATATGATGTTAGAGTTGCTGTAAGAGTCGGGAGCTCCCAATATCACTCTCTCTTCTGTATCTGATTTTCTTAGCTCAGGAATAGTTCAAGAATTGTAGAAAATAATTCTTTTCTGAATTACGTTATCAACCAAAGAGAACATGAAGATGAACTTGGTCATACTAAGAACCGATCTCACAAGCTCAAGAGTCAGAAGTTGCATTCACTTTATAATCCTATTTGTGTAATTTTAATGTTTCCAAAGAAAGTTCTTTGATATTCTTGGAAATAACTGCTTATTTGTTTATTTAGTTTTTCTTAAGTTGATGATACGAGTAATGTCTTTAATATGTACACCAATGAATTGCGGTGTGGTGGCATTTTGGCTGGATTCACTTCCCTTTGTTCATCTCTCAAATATATGAACATGCTCTTAGTGTTTTCTTTTACTTTGTATCCACCAGGTGAAATCAGTTTTCCTGGTTGTGGAGCCGCGTTCCCGCATCTCTCGTGGTTTTGCTTTTATAACGATGGATAGTCTTGAGGGTGCTGAGCGTTGCATTAAGCACCTAAATCAGTCTGTTCTTGAAGGCCGCTACATAACAGTGGAGAAGGTGAGCTGCTTTGTATTGAGCTAGTGAACCATGTCCATTTAGATTGCTTTTCTGTCTTCTTAACTTGGAGGTTTTCTGGTTATATTCAGAAGACATTGCATCAGCTTTGTCAGCAGCGATCAAAGATGATCTGTTCTTCCCCTGCAACATTATATTCACTCAGCTTGACCAATGGCTCGCTTAAACAGCTTTCACATGCATCTGATCAACTAGACATAGCAACTATATTGTCCAACATCTATACAACCTCAGCAATTACTCTCAACTAATCTTCGGTCATTATCAACAATCTAATCCAGCATTGGTCTCTGTCTCCCACAAATTTTTGCTTGGATGGAACATGCCAAAATATCTAAGCTGCTTTACTGTACGACTAGCATGTTGTTTTACTTATTTATAAAGAACATAGTTATCTGTTTTGCCAACTTCCTTACCTAGCATGTAAGGGGAAGGTAAGCAACTGTTTTCTTTGCCGGATTTTAGAGAAATGTTATCTTCATGCTTACTTCAAACAAGGAGTATATTGTCTGGTCTAGATATTCCATCTTTTTCCTTGATGTAAATGTGAAAGTTTTTAGACTTCAGATTATGAAACCATGTCTATTTTTCAGTCTCGGAGGAAACGTCCGAGGACTCCAACGCCTGGTCACTATCTAGGGCTTAAGAACGCAAGGGGTGATGGTGAGTCTTTTTTCATTTTCTACTAGTTTATGTCATTTTGGGCTAAATATTGGATGTCCTGAAGGATTGTTTTTCTATGGTCAAAGGTTTTCGTGGTGACCGAGGTGACCGTGGTAGGTATCGCGGCCGTGATGACTACGGGCACCGAAAATCTCCAAGGCGTTCACCTTATCGAGGTGGACGAGATTATTCTCCTAGGCGCTCACCTTATGGGGGAAGGTCAAGAAGGGAACGATCCAGGTCATATTCCCCTTATGAAAGGAACTATGCTCGTGGTGCTAGATAGGAGGACGCCGACAAGGCATCTGGTACCCCAATTACTAGGGAAAACTGTTTGTAAGGATCTTTATGAGTTTGGTTGGACTAGATTTAGGTCTTATGCTACCAATCAACGAATGTATGTGTGCTGTAGCGCCTGATATGCTAGCATCTAGCTGACTGTTTAAATTATATTGTTGTTTATGTCAGTATTATTTGTGTTTTGCAATGTCATTTTCTTGGTTATGTGTGCCAGAGCCTTCTCTCTTACTCATGATATTGTGATTTACTTCCGTTGTTTTATCAAGTTAATCTTCAATGCCTGCATGCATATCTATTGCGCCGACGAAAGAAAAATGCTGTATTTCTTTTTATCTCTTTGGGTGTAATAGTAACCTCCTACGGCGGAAGAGGTTTAAAAATTTCTTCCAGCTGAATCTTGAACGGTTGAAAATTGATATTTTCATCAAAAGGATGGGTTGCTCCTAAAGTCTTTACCACCTATCAACACATTGACGTTGAAATTGCTGCAGACAAGGGTAGACTATTGTTATCTCCGTCAATTTTGACTAGCACACACACCGCCAGTTTTCACCTGGTGCACCCACTTCATTAGCTCTTGATTTATTCTGATTGCTGGCCTGAATCACCTTAACATCAATATATCTTTGAAAGTAGAGATTCAGACCAGGAATTTCTTGAAAACCATTGGTTTAAGTGAACAGAGGAGAAATATTTTAGTAGGCGTTTGGACATAAAAAATGTAATTTTTGGAAAAAAGTAATATTTGGAGTTAAGTTGAAAAATGATATTTGGAGTTTAAAATTACATTTGGACATGCATTTTACTTGAAAAAATATTATAGTTTTGTGAGTGGGAAAAAACTTTTTTCTGAAAGTTTTGATTTTGAAAAATTCATTTTCAAACTTTTTTCAAAAACTTGTAAAATTTCATGGATAAATATATTTTTGAATTTTTTTTTTTTTTTTTTGAAAAAAAGAATTTTTTTTATGAACAAATGAGGCCTTAATGTGGTTATTAATGAGGGGTGATGGTATAGGAGAAAGGTCTACAAAAAGGTGGTTGCTCAAGAGATTACCCAAGGTCTCGGTATTGGAGGCCGTGGAACAAGAAACTCCAGTAAATAAAAGAAGACAATAGGGGTCCTGTCAATAGCACACTTCCGTATATGCGTTTGCAAAAGGGGAAAAACTTGATTATCATAAATTAGACAATACACATGTGCAAGTTAATTTGCTTGGTTTGGAAGAGTAGTTAGGAACGAGAGAATAAGCATTTTAGTGGATATTCCTGCTACTTGATCAATTACTCTTCATGCTTTGTCGGCAGACATAGATGTAAGTTCACCTAAAGCATATATTTTTGCTTTTCTCTTCTTTAGCATAGGAGATGTTAGAAGTGAGAATGGTGACATGAGTTGGATAAAATTTTTACAATATGCAAAATATCTTCACTCTCAATCGTAACATACAAAGTCTATAGAACATAGAAAGCTGGAATGCCCATGACGTTTTCGTCTTTGGATGAACCAAATCCTCATTAAATTTGATTGTTCCATTAGATGGGGCTCACACATAATCCAATACCATGAATACTCCTCTAGCATAACAAGTTTTAAATACTCTAAATTCTGAATTCGCCTCTCTATTGACTGGTTCCATATTGGCGTCGGCAAAAAGAAGGAATTTTAGGAGTCCTATTAAAGCGAGGTGGATCTCTCTCTCCATCACCCCACAAAGCATAAGCTTCTTCTCCATGAACAGCATCATCCCCAATCACAAGATCATCCTCATGGAGTCTTAACTCAACTATTCGACTTATAAAAATACATATCAAACTCGTAGCTACAACATTCCATATTGTGATAAATGCAGCACCAAGAATCTGATAAATCATTTGGCGAACTCCACCCTTAATGTCTCCATCAATTATGCTGTAGAGAAAGCCTGGACCATATTTGTCTGAGCCATAAAACATTCTCAGAAGCTTAGGTTTAGCAAAGATTCCAGAGAGGATTCCTCCTAGGATGCCTGCAACTGCATGTGTGTGGAAGACTCCTAATGTGTCGTCAACTTTCTGGAAAAATGCTGATTTCTTGTGTAGAACCATCATGGTGAACCAGGGTATTGAACCTGATGAGATTCCCATGAGTATTGCTGCCCAGGACTCCACTATACCTGTCAACAGTAGCGAAACCAGCAAATTCAGGAATTTTACTGGGAGGTGTCTAAATATAATAAAGTAAACACACGAAAAGCTAAGGGGATTCAACATATAGTATATATGCATAAATTCTTTTTTGACCTAGTTACACTATAATTTTCCTTGAAGTGGCGTCAATTGACCCCCTTATACCTGCCAATGTGCATTGTTTTAGGACATTTTGCTCATTCTATTACTTGTGTGCTAACAGGCTCATATTTTATTTTATGATATTAGGCTGAGACGAGCTTAACTGGAGTGGCAGAAATAATGAGGATTCATATAGCCGACTTCGACTTACTTTGGATTGAGGCGTATTACTTATTAGTAGTATTAGCTGTTGTGGTGCTTACATGCTCATACTTGACAAAATCTGAGCTCTTTATACTCGCTCACTCTAGGCATTTGCTGTCAAAGTACTGGTATTCAAGTTTTTGCTAATCTATAGTTACTTTGATGTGACAAAAAATGATTTTTGATTCTACTGTTATATTGGTTAAAGTTCAGCCACCATATATGAACTTAACCCCTAGAAGTCTTCCTTATTATTCCCTATTACTTGGACATTTTGTAAATTTAGGGGTTGTTTGGTTGGAAAAAAAGTTATTCCACCATTAATTATACCAAGATTAGTTATCCCAGAGATTGTTGTTCCACCCTCCCATAGGAATAAAAACAACACTACAATCCCGGGATAACTAATCTTGTGATTAGTTATACCACTATTTTATCCCAACCAAACATGGGATGTACTCATCTTAAGTTTAATCTCGAGATTAATTATCCCTTATCTCTTATACCAAACGAGCCCTAAGCTAAAGCACTTTCATTAGTAACTACTAACCTGCACCAGGGGTAATGCAAACAAGTCCAGTGATCATTCCTTGGACAGCTCCAATGACAGAACTTTTGTTGTAAAATATCATGTCCATTGAAAGCCATACTAACAAGCTTGTGGCAGTGCAAAGATGAGTGTTGAGAATAGCTAATGATGTGATTAGATCAGAGGCTAATGGAGATCCACCATTAAAACCAGTCCAACCCATCCAAAGAAAACCTGCACCTCCAAGCATGTGAATTATGTTGTTTGGTGGGAAATGTTGTCTATCATTTGAATGCCTTGGTCCAACCTATCCCAATGAAATCCCAATAATCATCATGTTATCATCCTAGGTAAGCTCAAAATAATGTTACAAGTGTTGTTTCTATTTGTTCTATTTCTATCTTCTACCAAAATCTTTTAGATCATTTTTCTTTAATATTCGAATTATAGGTCACGGGTTCGAGTCGTGGAATCAGCTACTGATGCTTGCATCAGGGTAGGCTGCTTACATTACAACCCTTTGGGGTACGGCCCTTCCCCGGACCCTACGTGAACGCGAAATGCTTTGTATATCGGGCTGCCCTTTATTCAAATTAGAGCTTTTTAATTGAAATAATTTCCTATAATTTGAGAAATCTTTTCGGATGCCATCTTATTTATTACTCTATTTGTTTTATTTTATACGTCAACCTATTTCCCTTTTGACCCGTTCTTAATAAGATAGATGTGTTTCTATATTTAGAAAATTCATAGATATAGCCTTTCCATTTTACAACTTTAATGAAATGCTTGTATAGACATGACATGCATAATATCACAAGATTCTAATGGTACTTTTGGTAAGTTATACAGACACAAAACCACTATATTAATTGATGGAAGTCGGATCAATTGAACCCACCTTTTTTACTTAGATCATAAATATATATGTGAAAAATCGTAAAAAGTAATCTAAAAGATTGAGTTTTGAACCCATATTTCCAGTAAACTCAAATCCTTGAACATATTAAATTTAAATTCTACACGCGGGCACACACATACATACATATATCCAGATATTCATTTTTTTCTTAAATTTAGTATCGAGTCAAATAATGTCATATAGACTGCTTTTTAACATTATGTAGAATTGTTATTTACTTGAGTAAAATTGTAGAACTTTTTTTTTCCTTTCAATTGTAGGACTTCTAAAAAACAAAAAAAGCCCGGTGCACGAAGCATCCTGCCTTCACATAGGGTCCGGGAAGAGCCGCACCCCCAAGACGTGCGATGTAGGCAGCCTACCCTAATATAAATATCAGTGTCTGATTCCCCGGCTCGAACCCGCGACCTATAGGTCACATGGAGACAACTTCACCGTTGCTCCAAAGCTCCCCTTCACACGGAAGAGCCGCACCCCAATGGGTGTGATATAGGCAGCCTATCCTGCTATAAGCATCAGTGGTGATTACGCCGCTCGAACCCGTGACCTATAGACTTCCAAGGTTCCATTCAATTGTAAGACTTCTATTTTTTCAAATAGAAAAGGTAAAGAGAATGTCTAGTAGAATTACCCAATAAGCAGCAGTAAATCCAGCAACTCCAGATGAAAGATGAATCACATAACCACCAGAGAAGTCAATAATAGGCTCAAGAAATCCAGAACCCCAAATACTATAAGCACCAACTGTATAAGAAAATGTAATCCAAAGTGGAACAAACAACATCCATGCATAAAAATTCATTCTACCAAGTAAAGAACCAGCCAATAAAATCACAGTAATAGCAGCAAATGCAAATTGATAAAATACATAATCTGCTGTTGGAATATAATATTTAGTGTGTTTTGTTAGCAAAAAATCTTGAGTCATAGCTTGTTCTGGTTTGCCTATTATAGATATTAAATGTGTACCAAATGCCATTCTATGGGCCCATAAAACCCAACAAATTAAAACTGCTGCAAATGCATAAAGGGCCATAAAAGCTGAATTTACAGCCCATTTCTTTTTAACCATTGATCCATATAAAATTACTAGCCCAGGTACACTTTGTAAGCCCACCATTGCTGCTGCTGTTAATTCCCATGCATTATCTCCTTTACTTAACCATTGTGGTGTTGATTCATCTGGTTTTAGACCTTGTGGAAGGTATGAATAATTTGGATCCATTTAAAGAATAATCTGCCGACCCCAACTTACTCGGGACTGAGGCGCAGTTCTTGTTGTTTTAGAGAAATATAAAGAGGGAAGGTTTTGGTAATTTTTTTTGAAAGGTTAATGGGGTAAGATATTTATAACAAAAGTTTGAAAAATTTGGAGCCATTTAGAGAAAGAGAAATATGGATGATTTTGGTTTTTTTTTGAAAAAGGTTAATGGGGTATTAAGATATTTATGACAGGGTTTGAGAGAAAATCAAGGTAGACATAGGGATAATCTAGGTTTTTGGATGTAATTAAGGATTCTCTGATATTCTGTAGTGTCAGTTTTAGCTGGATATGTTTGTTGATTCATCTGAGAATCCAATAACAGGACATTAGTTGATTCAATGTTTGTTGATTTTAGCATATTCATTGCGTAAGCTAAACAAATAACTATGGTGGGATTCTTGAAAATTTGATTGGGCTTAAGTTAAAGTTTTGTTTTCACTAGACCAAGAATAATTGGCAAATCCGTTAATGGGCTCGCGTGTTCGATAGAACTCAACGTTTTGGGATCAAATCCTATTTATTCAGAGGCTGATCCAGGATTTGAAGGTTACGAAAGTTACTACTTATAATGCAAACCTACCGCTAGCTATCGAGATTGAATTGAGGTGTACGTTCTAACTGGTTCAATCCATTTGATTCGGTTTGATTTACAATTTTTTTAGTTCATAATTAAATCATGTTTAATTATTAGCGAACGAGAAAAAGTTTGGTTTATTCGATCAAGCTCTCTCCATTCGATTCAAACATATTGTACGTAAGTCACAAGCAAATTGTCACTAGTTAATGATTCCATAAAAACAAATAAAATAAATAAATAAATAAACCCATGTTAAATACAATTTGGAGACAGTGGAAAAGAAAAAGAATATAATTAAATAAATGTAAAACATGAGTTGTATGAGACAGAGAGAGGGAAAGAAAGATGGAGAATGTAAAAAATAAATAAGGAAAGAAAGAAAAAAGGAAAAAGAAGAGAAGGGAAAAAGAGGGAAAATGGCACATAGTAGCAGGCATTTTGAAGTTTAATAGGCAAAATGCCATTGTTATATATATGTCTATTTTTGGAAAAATAGCTATACATATTATGAATTTTAGCAAATTGATCGGGCGGGTAGCGCGCCAGCCCCGACCTCTCTCTCTTTCTATATATATTCCATATCCAGTAATGTGTTTATTGTCACGCCCTTTTTACCTCGAAAAGATATGTAATATGTGATGTGGATTGTGGATTAAAGAGTTTTTTTAATTAAAGTGACAAATCCGAGTAAGGATTATTTTATTTACAGAGTCGTCACTTGAAATTGAGTTTTTGGGTGTTCCAAGTCACCTTTTATTTGAATCCATAGTCAAATGAAGGTTTGACTCTATTATTATTGGTGTGCGAAAACAAAGTCCGGGTAAGGAATTTTGTTGACCGGGGAGAAGGTGTAAGGCATTCCGCGAGTCCCGTGGTTCTAGCACGATCGCTTTATTGACTACATTTGGCTTATATTATTTTTAATAAACTGTGATTTATTGGTTTTCATGTTTTATCTATCTGCTTTTAATCATTAAAATATTATCTTTGAAACAAATAGCGCGTGTGAATCCGTTTTGTTTATTGCGCCAAAATCATGTCACGCGTATGTGTACAAAATTATTAGCGTTCAAGATTATTTTGCCCAAAGTTGCGCAAACGCATGCCTCGGTTTTAATTTTAAAAATCACAATTATGTCACGCGAACGTATACATAATCGCGATAGATTAATTAAAAGCGCACCTAAAGCATTCTAACGGTGTTCATCACAACCTCTTATTACATTCACTACGGAGCATGCCCCGGATAAAATATATACAAAATCCTCGAGGCATTCTCCGGATAAAATAATAAACTAGAGGACGACCTCTCACATCAAAACTAAAATATAAATGTCTTAAAAATTTGCCTACCCAAGCGTGGTTGGTCTAAATATGCTACTAGCGGTCCAAACAAATAAAACATAATTAAACTTAGTATTAAACCCAATTATAAGCATAAACTATGACCAAAGTCTAGATTTCATTTAATTTCAATTAACAAGATTCTCATCTTTTCAAATATTGACCCCACAACCCAATTTACTATTTCAAAGTCAATAAAATTGAAGTGGAGTTCTTAAGGATTAGTAGTCTCATTTTACTTTGGCGTGCTAGCACTAAAAATCAAATTCAATCACTAATTTAATAAAAAGCAATAACTAGACTAATTCATCTCAATCAACAAACATACCACAACGGCTATTCATCCGTGGAGATCAATTAAAGCAAGCAAAGAAGGACAAATCCCATGAGATAATTCTAAAAAAAACAAGAACAAAGGAAAGAGGAAAGAATGGACCTCAAGTGGCTCTAAAACAATCTCTGAACTTGGATTAACGAAAATATTTTTAGCCGGATGATTAACGAAAATATTTTTAGCCGGGTGATTAACAAGAACTCAGTTATAACAAACTACGGCGAACTAAATCCGACCGAAAAATGAAACCGCAGCAGGAGCTCGGACCGCGAACCACGGAATTAACCTCAAACGATACCCCGAATCAACAGCTAAAATAAAATTTCGATCCTCAACGGATCTCCGAACCAAACACGGGCTGCAACTCCAAACGAGCTCAAGCAATGAACTTCGATTAAAAAAAGAAAATCAAACTCTAACTCTGAATCTCAAACTATTTCAATAATAAAATGGGAAAACATTTTTTGGTTTAATTTTCTTTAATCTGGATTTGGAAAATCAAGGATTTGGACCCCGTCCTCTGTTCTTTACTATGTTACCCTCTCTGTTTCTAGCTCTCAATTCTCCTTTTTTCTCTCACTATATCTGTCCGTTCCCTCTTTCCCTCTAGCTCTCTCGTTTTTTCTCTCTTTTTCTAGATCTATCTTCCCCTCTGCCTTTTTTTTTCTTTTTTTCCTCACGTGTGTACATATAATAAGAAAAGATGAGAGGAGTGTTGAAAATGAATGATGGAAAAAGGGATAGATGTGACAAGTGAATAATGTAGTAGGTGGTTGATATGACAAGAAAATAGTATAGGAAAAGTAGAAAGCAATTTTATTAGATTTGGTCCGTAATTTAAAATAAATTCTTCCCCTTTTATGTAATAGACTTTGTTAAAAATATTACATATTCTCTAATAAAATCTACTAATAAAATAATATAAAAGTTAAAATATCAAGATTAGACCAAGAAAATACTAAATACAAAAAAATGATAAAAACTCAAATATGGTCAAAAATTAGGTGCTCACAACATGCCCCTATTTGCTTGGAAACATAAAAAGTTTTCAGGCAAAGAAACAGGTGAGCTATGTGACTGATTTTTACCATATCATTATTCAAAAGGGAAGAATAAGAGAAAAGAGTGAAAGAGTGCAATCGAGTCCTGGATTTGGACAACCTACATATCCCGGGTTATAAGGGAATCAGGTCGCGTGTAGTTCAAGAAGAGTGATAGAATGATGAGTTAGAGAGTCGAGTGAGGTTCCGTCGAGGCTTTGGTCTGTGGTCTTGTTATTACATAAAAATCAAAAGAAACTAAACAAGCCTATAAGCTATGAGTTACAAGATTCCTATTTATAAGTCTTCTAAAACTTGATCTTGAGTCTTGACTGGTTATTCACACAGACTATGATCTGAACCTTGATGCTTGCTCGCTGCATGTGCCAGTTCATTCTTCTACGTCCTCTTATGATGAAAACGGGAAATGCAATGCTCGTGATTTCAGTCATGTCTTGAGCAGTTCACATCTTTTCATCCGCTTCTGCATTCTGGATTCACTTCTTTTTGTTTTCTTTCCTTTATTTTGGATTGAGACTTCTTCTTTTGATCGTATCGAACCATGTGCCTCGAAGTAAAACTTACTCAGACACCAAAATAAATAAACAAACAATATTTTTCTGTCCCAGTTTGCACTGGGAAAATTTCGTCAATTATTGTAATAAAATTCTAAACTACTTCTTTATTGAAAGCAATAAAAGGTCGAAAATGGTGTACCACGAAAAAAAAATAAAAATAACAAAAGACTAGGGAATGGAGACCTTGTCTAAAATGAAAGAAACTAGGGATTGGTGTACCTTGATACCGGTAAGGAAATGTAACCAGGAGTTGGTAGCATGTGTTACGGAAAAAGAATGTAATCAGGGGTTGGTATCCTGTATTACTGAAAGAACGTAATCATGGGATGGTGACCTATATTACTGAAAGAAAATGTAATCAGGGGATGACACCCTGTATTACGGAAAAGAAATGTAACTAGGAGTTGGTGCCCTATATTACTGAAATTAAAATGAATCCCCTTGGCGAAAAGGTTCTACCTGGATTAACTGCGAAAAGCGATCCTGGGCGAAGAGTATTTCTACCCGGAATATGAGTTGAATCCCCTAGGCGAAACGGTTCTACCCGAGTTAAGCTACGTAAAACACCATGAGCGAAGAGTACTTCTACCCGGAAATATGAGTTGGATCCCCTTAGGCGAAACGGTTCTACCTGAGTTAAGCTACATAAAACATCCTGAGCGAAGAGTAATTCTACCCGAAACTATGAGCTGGATCCCCCTAGGCGAAAAGGTTCTACCCGGGTTAAGCTACGTAAAACATCTCGAGCGAAGAGTACTTCTACTCGAAACTATAAGCTGGATCCCCCTGGGAGAAACAACTCTACCTGGGTTAAGCTACGTAAAACATCCTGAGTGAAGAGTACTTCTACCCGGAACTATGAGAAGGATCCCCCTGGGTGAAACAACTCTACCTAGGTTAAGCTACGTAAAAATAACCTAAGCGAAGAGTACTTTTACCCGGAACTATGAGATGGATCCCCCCTAGGAGAAAAGGTTCTACTTGGGTTAAGCTACGTAAAACATCCCGAGCGAAGAGTACTTCTACTCGAAACTATGAGATGGATCCCCCTAGGCGAAAATGTTCTACCTGAGATAAGCTACGTAAAACATCCTGAGCGAAGGGTACTTCTACCCGAAACTATGAGCTGGATCCCCTAGGCGAAAAGGTTATACCTGGGTTAAGCTATGAAAAATAACCTGAGCGAAGAGTACTTCTACCCGAAACTATGAGCTGGATCCCCCTAGGCGAAAAGGTTCTACCTGGGTTAAGCTGCTAAAAACAACCTGAGCGAAGAGTACTTCTACCCGAAACTATGAGCTGGATTCCCCTAGGTGAAAACATTCTACCTGAGTTAAGCTACGAAAAATAACTTGAGCGAAGAGTACTTCTACCCGGAACTATGAGCTGGATCCCCCCAGGTGAAAAGGTTCTACCTGGGTTAAGCTACTTAAAACACCCTGAGAGAAGAGTACTTCTACCCGGAACTGTGAGCTGGATCCCCCTAGGCAAAAAGGTTATACCTGGGTTAAGCTACTTAAAACATCTTGAGCGAAGAGTACTTATACCCGAAACTATGAGCTGGATCCCTCTAGGCGAAACGGTTCTACCTGAGTTAAGCTACGTAAAACATCCTGAGCGAAGAGTACTTCTACCCGAAACTATGAGCTGGATCCCCCTAGGCGAAAAGGTTCTACCTAGGTTAAGCTAAGTAAAACATCCTGAGCGAAGAGTACTTCTACCCGGAACTATGAGTTGGATCCTCCTAGGCGAAAATATTTTACCTGGGTTAAGTTACGTAAAACATCCTAGGCGAAGAGTACTTCTACCCGGAACTATGAGCTGGATCCCCCAAGGCAAAACGGTTCTACGTGGGTTAAGCTACGTAAAACATCCTGGGCGAAGAGTACTTCTACCCGGAACTATGAGCTGGATCCCCCTAGGCGAAAAGGTTCTACCTTGGTTAAGCTCCGAAAACATCCTGAGCGAAGAGTACTTCTACCCAGAACTATGACCTGGATCCCCCTAAGCGAAAAGGTTCTACCCGGGTTAAGCTATGTAAACTAAGCATGGATGAAGAGTACTTTAACCTGAAAATATGAGCCGAATCCCCTTAGGCGAACAGGTTCTACCTGGGTTAAGCTACAAAAAGCAAGCCTGGGCGAAGAGTACTTCTACTCAAAATATGAGCTAGATCCTCTAGGCGAAAAGGTTCTACCTGGGTTAAGCTGCGTAAAACATCCCGAGCGAAGATTACTTCTACTCGGAACTATGAACTGGATCCCCCTAGGCGAAAAGATTCTACCTGGGTTAAGCAACGAAAAAGATATGTATGAATAATAGTGATACATGCTGAAAATAAAAGAAAATGGAGAATTTGCGGAAACTTACCTTTGGTGATATTCGTCCTTTAAGGATCGCCATCCTGCACTGTTTTGTTTCTGCTTCAAACAAAGAAACTTTGTGAGTTTTAAAAGTGGTGGTCAGTTTGTGCCCTTGATGTCTTTGGCAGCTTGGCTTTGTGCCCATTCACTTCAGGAAGACTGACTGTATTGGTAGTTGGCTACATTGCTGGTAGACTTTGTTGTTGCTTTCAAGAGACTTTTGCTCTCTGTACCAACCCTGATTGTGTTTGTGGCTCAATCATCCTTATTCCAACTGGAGATCTTTACTTATGTGACCTTTTCTGATATCTTGAATGACTTCTTGCTTTTTGAGCAGTTTATTTGTCAGAGAGAATCGCAACTGGGTATGCGTAATATGTGATGTGAATTATGGATTAAAGGGTTTTTTCAATTAAAGTGACAAACTCGAGTAGGGATTAATTTATTTACAGAGTCGCCACTTAGAATTTAGTTTTTGGGTGTTCCAAGTCACCTTTTATTTGAATCCCTAGTCAAAAGAAGGTTTGACTCTATTATTATTGGTGAATGAAAATAAAGTCCGGGTAAGAAATTCTGTTGATCGGGGAGAAGGTGTAAGGCATTTTCCGAGTCCCGTGGTTCTAGCACGATCGATTTATTGACTACATTTGGCTTATATTATTTTTGATAAACTGTGATTTATTGGTTTTCATATTTTATCTATTTTCTTTTAATCATTAAAATATTATCTTTGAAACAAATCGCGCGTGTTCAACCGTTTTGTTTATTGCGCCAAAATTATGCCACGCGTATGTGTACAAAATTATTAGCGTTTTATTAATATTAAGATTGTTTTGCCCAAAGTTGTACGAATGCATACTTCAGTTTTAATTTTGAAAATCACAATTATGTCACGCGAACGTATACATAATCGCGATAGATTAATTAAAAGCGCGCCTAAAGCATTCTAACGGTGTTCATCACAACCTCTTATTACATTCACTATGGAGCATGCCCCGGATAAAATTTATACAAAATCCTCGAGGCATTCTCCGGATAAAATAATAAACTAGGGGACGACCTCTCACATCAAAACTAAAATATAAACGTCTTAAAAATTTGCCTACCCAAGCGTGGTTCGTCTAAACATGCTACTAGCAGTCCAAACAAATAAAACATAATTAAACTTAGTATTAAACCCAATTATAAGCATAAACTATGACCAAAGTCTAGATTTCATTTAATATCAATTAACAAGATTCTCATATTTTCAAATATTGACCCCAATACCCAATTTACTATTCCAAAGTCAGTAAAATTGAAATGGAGTTCTTAAGGATTAGTAATCTCATTTTAGTTTGGCGTGCTAGCACTGGAAATCAAATTCAACCACTAATTTAATAAAAAGCAACAACTAGACTAATTCATCTCAATCAACAAACATACCACAACAGCTTTTTATCCGTGGAGATCAATTAAAGCAAGTAAAGACAGACAAATCCCAAGAGATAATTCTAAAAAAAAACAAGAGCAAAGGAAAGAGGAGAGAATGGACCTAAAGTGGAGCTAAAACAATCTCTGAATTTAGATTAACGAAAATATTTTTAGACGGGTGATTAACAAGAACTCGGTTATAGCAAACTACGGCGAACTAAATCCGACCGGAAAATGAAACCGCAGCAGGAGCTCGGACCGCGAACCTTGAAATTTACCTCAAACGATACCCCGAATCAGCAGCTAAAATAAAATATCGATCATCAACAAATCTCCGAACCAAACACGGACTGCAACTCCAAACGAGCTCAAGCAATGAACTTCGATTAAAAAAATCAAACTCTAACTCTGAATCTCAAACTATTTCAATAATAAAATGGAAAAATATTTTTTGGTTTAATTTTCTTTAATATGGATTTGGAAAATCAAGGATTTGGACTCCGTCCTCTGTTCTTTACTATGTTACCCTCTCTGTTTCTGGCTCTCAATTCCCCTTTTTTCTCTCACTATATGTCCGTTCCCTCTTTCCCCTAGCTCTCTCATTTTTCTCTCTTTTTCTAGAACTATCTTCCCCTATGCCTTTTTTTTTTCTTTTCTTCCTCACGTGTGTACATATAAGAAGAAAAGATGAGAGGAGTGATGAAAATGAATGATGGGAAAAGGGATGGATGTGACAAGTGAATAGTGTAGTAGGTAATTGATGTGACAAAGAAATAGTATAGGAAAAGTAGAAAGTAATTTTATTAGATTTGGTCCGTAATTTAAAATAAATTCTTCCGCCCTTTATGTAATAGACTTTGTTAGTAATATTACATATTCTCTTATAAAATCTACTAATAAAATAATATAAAAGTTAAAATATCAAGATTAAACCAAGAAAATACTAAATACAAAAAAATGATAAAAACTCAAATATGGTCAAAAATTAGGTGCTCACAACATGCCCCTATTTGCTTGAAAACATAAAAAGTTTTCAGGCAAAGAAACAGGTGAGCTATGTGACTGATTTTTACCATATCATTATTCAAAAGGGAAGAATAAGAGAAAAGAGTGAAAGAGTGCAATCGAGTCCTGGATTTGGACAACCTACATATCCCGGGTTATAAGGGAATCAGGTCGCGTGTAGTTCAAGAAGAGTGATGGAATGATGAGTTAGAGAGTCGAGTGAGGTTCCGTCGAGGCTTTGGTCTGTGGTCTTGTTATTACATAAAAATCAAAAGAAACTAAACAAGCCTATAAGCTATGAGTTACAAGATTCCTATTTATAAGTCTTCTAAAACTTGATCTTGAGTCTTGACTGGTTATTCATGCAGACTAATCTGAACCTTGATGCTTGCTCGCTACAGGTGCCAGTTCATTCTTCTACGTCCTCTTCTGCTGAAAATGGGAAATGCAATGCTTGTGATTTCAGTCATGTCTTGAGCAGTTCACATCTTTTCATCCGCTTCTGCATTCTGGATTCACTTCTTTTTGTTTTTTTCCTTTATTTTGGATTGAGACTTCTTTTTTTGGTCATCTCGAACCATGTGCCTCGAGGTAAAACCTACTCAGACACCAAAACAAACAAACGAATCAAATTTTTCTGCCCCAGTTTGCACTGAAAATATTTCGTAAATTATTGTAATAAAATTCTAAACTATTTCTTTATTGAAAGCAATAAAAGGTCGGGAATGGTGTACCATGAAAAAAATAATAATAAAAGACTAGGAAATGTAGACCTTGTCTAAAATGAAAGGAACTAGGGATTGGTATACCTTGATGCCGGTAAGGAGATGTAACCAGGGGTTGGTAGCATGTGCTACGGAAAAAGAATGTAATCAGGGGTTGGTATGCTGTATTACTGAAAGAATGTAATCATGGGATGGCGACCTATATTACTAAAAGGAAATGTAATCAGGGGATGGCACCCTGTATTACGGAAAATAAATGTAACCAGGGATTGGTACACTATATTACTGAAATTAAAATGAATCCCCTTGGCGAAAAGGTTTTACCTAGGTTAACTGCGAAAAGTGATCCTGGCGAAGAGTATTTCTACCCGGAATATGAGTTGGACCCCCTAGGCGAAACGGTTCTACCCGAGTTAAGCTACTTAAAACACCCTAAGCGAAGAGTACTTCTAACCGGAAATATGAGTTGGATCCTCTTAGGTGAAATGGTTCTACCTGAATTAAGCTACGTAAAATATCCTGAGCGAAGAGTACTTCTACCTGGAACTATGAGCTGGATCTCCCTAGGCGAAAAGGTTCTACCTGGGTTAAGCTACGTAAAACATCCGAGCGAAGAGTAATTCTATCCGGAACTATGAGACAGATCCCCCTGGGCGAAACAACTCTACCTGGGTTAAGCTACGTAAAACATCCTGAGCGAAGAGTACTTCTACCCGAAACTATGAGCTGGATCCCCCTGAGTGAAATAACGCTACCTGGGTTAAGCTACGTAAAAACAGCCTGAGCGAAGAGTACTTATACCCGGAACTATGAGCTGGATCCCCCTAGGCAAAAAGGTTCTACCTGGGTTAAGCTACGTAAAACATCCCGAGCGAAGAGTACTTCTATCCGAAACTATGAGATGGATCACCCTAGGCGAAAAGGTTCTACCTGAGATAAGCTATGTAAAACATCCCGAGCGAAGAATACTTCTATCCGGAACTATGAGATGGATCACCCTAGGCGAAAATATTCTACCTGAGATAAGCTATGTAAAACATCCGGAGCGAAGAGTACTTCTACCCGGAACTATGAGCTGGATCCCCCTAGGTGAAAATATTCTACCTGGGTTAAGCTACGAAAAATAACCTGAGCGAAGATTACTTCTACCCGGAACTATGAGCTGGATTTCCCTAGGTGAAAACGTTCTACCTGAGTTAAGCTACGAAAAACAACTTGAGCGAAGAGTACTTCTACCCTGAACTATGAGCTGGATCCCCCTAGGCGAAAAGGTTCTACCTTGGTTAAGCTACTTAAAACATCCTGAGACAAGAGTACTTCTACCCGGAACTATGAGCTGGATCATCCTAGGCAAAAAAGTTATACGTGGGTTAAGCTACTTAAAACATCCTGAGCAAAGAGTACTTATTCCCAGAACTATGAGATGGATCCCCCTAGGCGATACGGTTCTACCTGAGTTAAGCTACGTAAAACACCCTGAGCGAAGAGTTCTTCTACCCGGAACTATGAGCTGGATTCCCCTAGGCGAAAAGGTTCTACCTGGGTTAAGCTAAGTAAAACATCCTGAGCGAAAAGTACTTCTTCCCGGAACTATGAGTTGGATCCTCCTAGGCGAAAATATTCTACCTTGGTTAAGCTACGTAAAACATCTTGGGTGAAAAGTACTTCTATCCGGAACTATGAGCTGGATCCCCCTAGGCGAAACGGTTCTACCTGGGTTAAGCTACGTAAAACATCCTGAGCGAAGAGTACTTCTATCCGGAACTATGAGCTGGATCCCCCTAAGCGAAAAGGTTCTACCTGGGTTAAGCTACGAAAACATCCTGAGCGAAGAGTACTTCTACCCGAAACTATGAGCTGGATCCCCCCAGGCGAAAAGGTTCTACCTGGGTTAAGTTACGTAAACTAAGCATGGGTGAAGAGTACTTCAACCCAAAAATATGAGCGGAATCCCCTTAGGCAAACAGGTTCTACCTGGGTTAAGCTACAAAAATCAAGCCTGGGCGAAGAGTACTTCTACCCGAAATATGAGCTAGATCCCCCTAGGCGAAAAGGTTCTACCTGAGTTAAGTACGTAAAACATCCTGAGCGAAGATTACTTCTACTCGGAACTATGAACTGGATCACGCTAGGCGAAAAGATTTTACCTGGGTTAAACTACGAAAAAGAAATGTATGAATAATAGTGATACATGCTGAAAATAAAAGAAAATGGAGATTTTGCGGAAACTTACCTTTGGTGATATTCGTCCTTTAAGGATCGCCATCCTACACTGGTTTGTTTCTGTTTCAAACAAAGAAAATTTGTGAGTTTTAAAAGTGGTGGTCAGTTTGTGCCCTTGATGTCTTTGGCAGCTTGGCTTTGTGCCCATTCACTTCAGGAAGACTGACTGTATTGGTAGTTGGCTACATTGCTGGTAGACTTTGTTGTTGCTTTCAAGAGACTTTTGCTCTCTGTACCAACCCTGATTGTGTTTGTGGGTCAATCAGCCTTATCCCAACTGGAGATCTTTACTTAGGTGACCTTTTCTGATATCTTGAATGACTTCTTGCTTTTTGAGTAGTTTGTTTGTCAAAGAGAATCGCAACTGGGTATGCGCCTTTTGCGTGATGTGCATATTTCATAGTATCTGTTCAGTATTACAGGGAACCCGTAATCAATCTTGCGGTCTTTTCTTTGCTTGTTTTTGACAAGTAGGCAGACATAAATCTCTTTCGGGAACCTTTGTTTATTGCGCCAAAATCATGTCACGCGTATGTGTACAAAATTATTAGCGTTTTATTAATATTAAGATTATTTTGTCCAAAGTTGCGCGAACGCATACTTCGGTTTTAATTTTGAAAATCACAATTATGTCACACGAACGTATACATAATCGCGATAGATTAATTAAAAGTGCGCCTAAAGCATTCTGACGGTTTTCATCACAACCTCTTATTACATTCACTACGGAGCATGCTCCGGATAAAATATATACAAAATTCTCGAGGCATTCTTCGGATAAAATAATAAACTAGGAGACGACCTCTCACCTCAAAACTAAAATATAAATGTCTTAAAAATTTACCTACTCAAGCGTGGTTGGTCTAAACATGCTACTAGCGGTCCAAACAAATAAAACATAATTAAACTTAGTATTAAACCCAATTATAAGCATAAACTATGACCAAAGCCTAGATTTCATTTAATTTCAATTAACAAGATTCTCATCTTTTCAAATACTGACCTCATAACCCAATTTACTATTCCAAAGTCAATAAAATTGAAGTGGATTTCTTAAGGATTAGTAGTCTCATTTTAGTTTGGCGTGCTAGCACTGGAAATCAAATTCAATCACTAATTTAATAAAAAACAACAACTAGACTAATTTATCTCAATCAACAAACATACTACAACGGCTATTCATCCGTGGAGATCAATTAAAGCAAGTAAAGACAGACAAATCCCATGAGATAATTCAAAAAAAAAAAACAAGAGCAAAGGAAAGAGGAAAGAATGGACCTCAAGTGGAGCTAAAACAATCTCTGAACTTGGATTAACGAAAATACTTTTAGCCGGGTGATTAACAAGAACTCGGTTACAGCAAACTACGGCAAACTAAATCCGACCGAAAAATGAAACCGCAGCAGGAGCTCGGACCGCGAACCACGGAATTAACCTCAAACTATACCCCAAATCAGCAGCTAAAATAAAATTTCGATCCTCAACGGATCTCCAAACTAAACACGGACTGCAACTCCAAACGAGCTCAAGCAATGAACTTCGATAAAAAAAATCAAACTCTAACTCTGAATCTCAAACTATTTCAATAATAAAATGGAAAAATATTTTTTGGTTTAATTTTTTTTAATCTGGACTTGGAAAATCAAGGATTTGGACTCCGTCCTCTGTTCTTTACTATATTACCCTCTCTGTTTCTGGCTCTCAATTCCCCTCTTTTCTCTCACTATCTGTCCGTTCCCTCTTCCCCCCTAGCTCTCTTGTTTTTTCTCTCTTTTTCTAGATCTATCTTCCCCTCTTCCTTTTTTTTTTCTTTTCTTCCTCACCTGTGTACATATAATAAGAAAAAATGAGAGGAGTGTTGAAAATGAATGATGGAAAATGGGATGGATGTGACAAGTAAATAGTGTAGAAGGTGGTTGATGTGACAAGGAAATAATATAGGAAAAGTAGAAAGCAATTTTATTAGATTTGATGCATGATTTAAAATAAATTCTTCTGCCCTTTATGTAATAGACTTTGTTAAAAATATTATATATTCTCTAATAAAATAATATAAAAGTTAAAATATCAAGATTAAACCTAGAAAATATTAAATACAAAAAAGTGATAAAAATTCAAATATGGTCAAAAATTAGGTGCTCACATTTATGGGTTTAATAGAATTCAATGTATCGAAATAAATCCTATATATATATATATCTTGTTACACGAGTAGAACAAGAATCATTTGCGCGCAAATACAACAATAGGATCATGAGTTCGGTAGAACTTAATATATGTGGTTCGAACCTCATATATGTGCAAAAAGTGGCATAAATAGACTTAAATTTATATTTCAGAATCCACTCTTTCAACTAACAACACACAATCTAAATTCTGAATGCGCCTTTAACAAGAATATACTAACTTGTTTTTGTGTTGGTGAATCATATTGATCAATTGGTATCTGGTTAAATTTGAATATTAAAGAATCATACTATAGAAGGATGAACCAATTAATCATATGAAATGGTATTACAGTTTGCTGATGCAATTATGCATAGGAAATGTCAATTTCAATTACAAGGAATATAAAAGAATGGAAATTCACTTGTTTCTAAATTAAAAATTTAAGAAATTCTATTTAAAATCGCTTCCCTTAGGAAGCAATTTTAAATAGAATATTTTTCAAGCATTTATTGATGAACAACAATAACAATAAACCCAGTGTAATCCCATAATAGGAGTTTAGGGAGGTAAAAATACTATTTTTGATAGACCCCTGGCTCAGGAAAACAAAAAAGGAAGCACTGACAACAAACAACAATAACGACATGAAAATAAGATAACTGAAGTGCTCGATACAAGTAGTAATAGAGATCTAAGAAAAGGAAAATACAAAATAATACTCAATTATTGATGCAAAACTACTAATATAAGTATAATAAGTACTACATATAAATTCTCAATGTCAATGGAATATAGAAAAAAACAAGAAAGATCATAAAATCGGGCAAAATAATTATAGAAATCCAAAACAAAACTAATTTTATTATATCCAACGTAACATTTACAATTGCTTATCAAACCTTTGTACTATCCCAAAAGTCCAAAAACACCATGTACAAATTAGACTAGTGGTGACAAAAATTCAACCCAAAATTGTTCGACCCATCCAATTCGAATCAACCCGCATAATTTTAGTCCCATGAAATATGTTCAAGAGCCGTTTTGCATTATATCTAAGGGATTGCTTGATTCAGGGGATGAAGAAGCAATTTTACTTGATCATTATCAAATTGACCGTAATATTTTTGACCCGTTTTTCTTCGACCCTATTTTCAACCCGCCCACCCTGCTCACTCTTTCGACCCCTTCAACCAATCTTGAATTAATACCAAGAAAAAGAAGCAAAGATGGAAAAATTAAGGGAGAGAAAAAATATCAAATCTTGCTATGCCTATGCCAAAAGATGAGCATAAAAACACATCTTCTAATAATATAGAATCTTGAACGTTGTTCTTTGATCATTGCATAGCAACCTGAAGCAGTAGAAACTTTATGTTTCTTATTCCCTGAGGCTTCTTTTTTATTACTTTTTGATGATACTGAAACATCTTTATTTCCATGCCTCCAAGAAATTGCCCTTCTATTTTCTTGACATGCAAACGTAGAAACACATTGACCCATATTTATATTCCCCAAATACGGCAACGACGATGACAACAACAACAAAAAGCCCAGTGAAATCTCCAAGTAGATTTTGGAGAGGATAGTGTGTACGTACACAGATCTTACCCCGATCTTGTGAAAGTGGAGAGACTGTTTCGGATAGAATCTCGGCTCAAGGATATATTTCCTCAAACACCAAGAAGGCAAAACAAACTTTATTTCTCGGATCAAATTTTTGAAAAGAATTAAATTTCTCAAATTTTTTTGTGTGTGTAAGAACAATAACCACTTCTTTTTGTCTCTCTCAAAGGAGAGTTGAGAAGAAGGCCAATGGCACTTGACCCTACTTTTGAGCCACCCTTTTAGAGCACTATTTAAGACTTTTTTCTATGTTTATTTCTCTGTCTACGTGTACATGTATGTATGGAGAATAATAATTGTTAATAATTTTATTTAAAAATTATTTATATAGAGAATAATGTGGTTATGTTGTCAACTTCAAGCAAATATTTTGTTTTTTAAAATATACTAGTATATATTTGAACGTAAAGCAACTTTATCTACAAGCAACCGTTTCGCTTGTGGAAATTGGAAATAGGTTAGACTATTACCACCGTACGTTTCTGATTTAAATTATTTGGATAGGGATCAAATGCGTGTTACATGGCGTTTATATTTCTTGAATTTACTCTCAACCATTCAATTATTGGAGGTCAACTTTTGCTTCAAAAATGGAAAAAATTATAATTATGAGATTTTTAAATAATAATTTGTGAAGGTGACAATTTACTATCACTTTATCTAATATTATCGCACAACCGTTACCATCGACTACAATTGTATAATTATTATCACCGTCATTGCACAATAATCACCATCACTAGCCACCTCAACCCACCACCACAAGAACGATCATTACCATCGGCCACCACCATCAACCAGCACCGTCAGCCACCATCTCATGACCGTCATCCTAACTACCAAACATCGACTTTTACTAGCGTCACTAGCTTTTAGTGTGTGTGTTTAACTAAAATATTTTACAATATCGTATAAATTAAATTTTTCTCTAATATTTTTGTAAATATAATAGGAATTTTTAATATATATATATATATATATATATATATATATATATATATATATATAGTGAGAACAAAATATCAATCTAGAGGGCGTTTGGCTAAATTTATAAGTTGGTCAAACTGACTTATAAACACATTTTGACTTATCTACGTGTTTGGTAAACACCCGAAGTGTTTATAGGCTAAAATCAGCCATAAGTCATAAGTTGGTCACCCCCAACTTATGGCTTTTCAACTTATAAGTACTTTTAGTTTGACCAAGGCTTTTACTAGTTTATCCTTAATAATATATTTGAATTCACAAAATATTTTTCCCAAAATAAATTTTCTGACTTTCTCTTCATACTATATTCATTATTCATTCTTTTCTTTACAAAGAATTTTTTTAATTTATAATATCTTTTGTAAAGTTTTAAGGGTATTTTAGTCATTTTAATAAAAAATAGCTTATGAGCACTTTTCTACCAAACACATCAACTGCTTATTATCAGTTTCAGCATGTCTATCGAAACACGTACGTACTTATTTAAAAAATTAGTTTCATCACTTAAAAATATTTTTCAGCATTTCAAACTTATCAACTATTTACAATCAGCTGTTCCAAACGGACTTTTAGTTATCTAGTCCTTAAGCTTAAATATATTTGGATTTAAATATATTATCTTAAACTTAGAAGGAAATAATGACCTTAAATTAGAAGGCAATTTGAATTTTTATGATCAGGAGAAAACCTCGCACCGTGTTTATCTGGATGTTGATTGGTCCAAAAACTGAGTTGTATATATGATAGGATAAGGAAGAATATACGTATTATTACGGCGTAATTTTTCTAACAAGACTTCTTTTCTGCGTTGTATATCTAATGGGAATGAAATACAAAAGCTTTTGATAGCTTTGGTTGGCATTTGGTGCTCATCTGCTTATTAATTATTGGAAAAAACTGGTTATTATTATGTCATTATGACAGCTGATTATTTAAATTTTAAAACGCGTTCTCTTAAACAAGTTTAAGGTTGGAGCACTTATGTCATCAGCTATCAAACATCTCTTTTTTTCTTTCAATAATTCGGTGTTCGATATTTATATTGGAGAACGATTAATTTAAATTTACGCTGTAAAGTCTCGCTTTGAAGTGCTTCCTACCAAAAACGAGTTTATACCCGAAATTTGAACCCGAAATCCCTGATTAGAAATAGAAGAGAGTCTATTCACCACAACCTTTGCTGCTGACTGTCATAGTACTCCAATTGGCTGTAAATTATAACTCCATATATATTGGCTATAACTAGTTATGTGGCAAATCTAATAACCTTCGAGGTCCCATACCAAACTGCTATATTCGCTCCATATTATTTGTTTTTTTCTTTAAAAAGTTTATTAAATTTTAAGAAAAATATTTAATAGTCTAATCATGAGGATATTCGTCTACACTATCCTTTATCTCCCTCTTACTTAAACATCACATTTCATTGGGTAGGAATTAATCATTCTAATTAGCTACCTAATTGTAGGTTCAATCTATGGGCCCATTCCATAAGTCAAAGGACAGATTGTGAGATGCGAAACAATATTACTGCTTAAAAGGTCTTAATCTTTCTAAATTTACCTTCAAATTCCGCCATCCCTTTCTCTTCAAGAAGCAAAAAAAAAAAAAAGAAAGAAAAAAAGATGGATTTTTACACAAATAATCGGTCATATTAATTGTTTAATTTTTCTAATTGGTATACATAAATTATATACTGATTATGCACAACTATACATTTATAATATATGGATTATGCACATATTAGTGGTGTTCGGCTTGTGCGGCTAGGTTGGATCCCTGCTTGAGCAGCGACGTCCTAGCCACATGCCATCTCAATCAAGGTACAAGCGCAAATTAGACTTGTTCGATGTCGGTTTCCTGTGTTGCATACCTAATGCGCAGGCATTATCAAGTACAATCGATTGCCTTTCGCCCCTCGTGTCCCACATCGTCTTCGCTTCGTCGTGTGATGGCTTGGTCCATGACTAGTATGCTCGGACTCTCAGATTCGGTAAAGGCAGTGGGCATGTGGTCTTCATTGGCTCCAATCTGCCCATATAATGCTCCTTACGAATGACGGTCGTGCTCGTCTTGGACTTGGCCGTGCCCTTTGGGTCGGCCATGCTCATGCATCGACGTCAATGAGGAATGCTACCTGATTGATCCTGACAGTATTCATATGCTTGTCTCAAAGATTAAGCCATGCATATGTAACTATGAAAAATTTCAAACTGTGAAACTCCGAATGGCTCATTAAATCAGTTATAGTTTGTTTGATGATATCTACTACTCGGATAACCATAGTAATTCTAACACTAATACATGCAACAAATCCCGATTTCTGAAAGGGATGCATTTATTAGATAAAAGGTCAACGCGGGCTCTGCTCGTTGCTGCGATGATTCATGATAACTTGACAGATCGCACGACCATCGTGCCGGTGGCACATCATTCAAAATTCTGTCCTATCAACTTTCGATGGTAGGATGGTGGCCTACCATAGTGGTGACGGGTGACGGAGAATTAGGGTTCGACTCCGTAGAGGGAGCCTGAGAAATGGCAACACACCCAAGGAAGGCAACAGGCGCCCGAATTACCAATCCTAACATGGGGAGGTAGTGGCAATAAATAATAATACTCGACTCTATGAATCTGGTAATTGGAATGAGTACAATCTAAATCCCTTAACGAGGATACGTTGGAGGACAAGTTTGGTGCCAGCAGCCGCGGTAATTCCAGCTCCAGTAGCATATATTTAAGTTATTACAGGTAAAAAGCTCGTAGTTAGACTTTGGGATGGGCCGACCGGTCCGCCCTAGGTGTGCACCGGTTGTTTCGTCCCTTCTGCCGACGATGTGCTCCTGGCCTTAATTGTCCGGGTCGTGCCTTCGGCGTTGTTACTTTGAAGAAATTAGAGTGCTCAAAGCAAGTCTACGCTCTGTATACATTAGCATGGGATAACATTAGGATTTCGGTCTTATTACGCTGGCCTTCGGGATCAGATTAATGATTAATAGGGACAGTCGGAGGCATTCATATTTCATAATCAGAGGTGAAATTCTTGAATTTATGAAAGATGAACAACTGCAAAAGTATTTGCCAAGTATGGTTTCATTAATCAAGAACGAAAGTTGGGGGCTCGAAGACGATCATATACTGTCCTAGTCTCAACCATAAGCGATGCCGACCAGGGATCGACGGATATTACTTTTAGGACTCCACCGACACCTTATGAGAAATCGAACTTTTTGGGTTCGGGGGGAATATGGTCTCAATGCTGAAACTTAAAGAATTAACGGAAGGGCACCACCAGGAGTGAAGCATGTGGCTTAATTTGACTCAACAAGGAAAAACTTACCAGGTCCAGACATGGTAAGGATTGACAGACTGAGAGCTCTTTCTTGATTCTATGGGTGGTGGTGCATAACCGTTTTTAGTTGGTGGAGCGATTTGTCTGGTTAATTCCATTAACGAACGAGACCTCAACCTGCTAACTAGCTATGCAGAGGTATCCATTCACGCTATCTTCTTAGAGGGACTACGACCTTTTAGGCCGTGGAAGTTTGAGGCAATAATAAGTCTGTGATGCCCTTAGATGTTCTGGGCCGCACGTGCGCCACACTGATATATTCAACGAGTTTATAGCCTTGGCCGACAGGCTTGGGTATTATTTGAAATTTCATCATGATGGGTATAGATCATTGCAATTGTTGGTCTTCAACGAGGAATTCCTAGTAAGTGTGAGTTATCAGCTCGTGTTGACTACGTCCCTGCCCTTTGTACATACCACCCGTCGCAACTACCGATTAAATGATCCGGCAAAATATTCGAATCGCGGTGACGTGGGCGGTTCGCTGCCCGTAATGTTGCAAGAAGTTCATTGAACCTTATCATTTAGAGGAAGAAGAAGTCGTAACAAGGTTTCCGTAGGTGAACCTGCGGAAGGATCATTGTCGAAACCTGCAAAGCAGAACGACCCGCAAACTTGTTTAAACACTGGGGAGCGGGGCGGTGCTCCGGCCTCCCTCTGCGCAGCTCCCTCCTATACCCGGTGCGCCCCCTCGCGTACGTTCTGAGTGATTAACGAACCCGGCGCGGAAAGCGCCAAGGAAAAAAAAACATATATTATACTTCCGTCAACTTTTTTACTTTAAACGGTTAAGTGAACGACTGTTTAGGTTAATTACACAAAAAAGTTAGTAAGCCCCATGATTTTGCTTTTGCAGTATTTTCCTGTATATTCTCAGTTCAAGGTTTTATTTTCAACAAACAAATGAAGCAAATTTATACATTTGATCCGCTCAAAATTTCTAATATTTACTTATAGAAAGCAAAAACCCTGACTTGCTCTTTGTGATAAGAAAAGAAACATCTATCAATTATTAATATTAACTCCTATAGATGGCGGACCTTACATCTCTTTTTAAATTTTTTATCTTGACCCAAAGTTGTCTATTACTGAGTAAGGAAGAATAATACAGACGTATTAAGTGTAAAACTGTAAGACAGACTTATACAACTATTTGAAGTTGAGCAATTTCGTCATTGTAAAATCTTATATCTACTCTTCACGTTAGGAAAGAATCTCATTTTTGCCTTTGACTCTAATAGAGCTCTAACGTGATGATAATTTCAAATATTAGTCAATAGTTAAGGGGTAAATATGGATAGTTTTTTCAAAGAATTTGGATACGTTGTGTGCACTACACACATTCTATGTTGGAGTTTCGTTAATGATTAGATCAAATACGAAACAATTTGCTAACAGTAAAAATATGAATGAACCAAAAATTTAATAATGATGCAATTAAGCAATTTCTTGGAACGAATTTACACCTTTTCTCTTGATCACATTACAAGCTTTTCCTATGGAGAAAGCATCAAAAGGAAATGAGCCAAACAGGCACTCCAGGGGTAATCTTATGTTCTTTTTTCATTTTTCCACCTTTGGTGTTTACCAGTAATTAAGTACCTTCTGCTGTTGTAAAGTGAGATTATAATAAATTTAAGTACAATATATATAAATACAAAATTTGCCATTATTTTAAACAATTTCATTTTAATATTAAGTGCATTGGGTATTTAAATCGATCCTCTTTTATTTCCAATTTTGTAAATATATTTATCGGAGTTTTAATTGACATTAGTTACATTTTAATTGACATTAGTAATTATCCGGCCAAAATCCAAATTAGTTCCGCATGGTTAAATTAGAAAAAAGTATGTTATGTTCTTATTAAGTGTAAGTAAGTCAGATTTTTAATATAATTATCTTTAGCTCTTTAATACTTTGATTTGCCGAGCCTAAATAGGAGCAAGATTAATTCCTTTTCAACTAAAATTAGGCAATAATGTTATTCTTGTGCAAGCGAGGTCTAGCTTAAAATACGAGCAACTTGTTTACTACAATATATTTATACATCGTAGTTAATTTTAGATTTCAATTTTTGTATTTCCAATTATAATGTGCAGTAACATTTATCCATATTAAAATATCACTTTTTTTTTGAAAATTTTTCACTTTTGTTTGGAATCCGTGTCTGACCATAAAAATTTCAAATTTTACTTGAATAGTTGAATTTCGATATTTTTGAAAAAACTCCAAAAGACTGTTTTTCAAATTTTTTTCTTCAAATTATTCACAAAAGTTCAAAAACAACTCTAAATTGTATTCATGTCCAAACGCAATTCTAATTTTTAAATAGTATTTTTACTAAAAAATTTCACCTTTTTTTTTTTCGAAATATCACAATTCTTATGTCCAAACGCCCACTAAGTAACACGTAATTTTCAAAGCCATAAGGAGAACTTAGTTAGTACGACATGAACCAGGTAGCCACATTAATTACTAGAACTTATGTTGTACGTAAGTTAAATTTAGAGACAGCAAATCAATTTATTTTTAATAACTCGCCCAACGTGTCCAAGTTTAAAATGATGGGTGCATCTTGGTGTCAAGAAATATTTTTTACCAAGAATATAAAGAATGCACTTTTTATACCATTAGTATTCTTTGTAGAGAGAGGCAGTAAAATATACACTTCAAACTAAAAATCAAAGCAAATATACTATGTGTCAGCCAAAAAGTAGCTAGACCCTACACATCATTATCAATCTATCTCTACTTCATCATCCTCTCCTCTCCCCCTCCCCCGCCCCCCAAATGTGACATTTTTCAATAACTCATTTCTATTTTGTTAATTTTAATATTTTACTATAATTAATTAAAAACACTAAAAGCAATGACAAAATTTTGTATAATACAATAAAGTGTCCACTTCACCTATAAGTAGATTTTTAATTTCAAATCCAATTTGGTGAGTATTTTCAAGTTGAGCTCTACCAAATTTTGTTCTCATCCGTATTCTTCTTTGAGATTTTTACATGGCTGAGCATTTATAAAAAATTATCTAACAAAGTAATATTACTTTTTGTTTTTACAATCTTAGCATATTGTAAAGATTATGTCACAATTAATAAATGCACATATCAAGAAATATCACTAAAGAAGGAATTTAATATACCTCGCTTTGGGATCTTAAATTTTTTTGTAACGACCCGACCGGTTGTTTTGAGCATTCGCACATTGCTCGGTAGTTTTCGGGCGTGAGTAGCTCTGTATGATGTATTTTGACTTGTGTGAATTGTCGGTTTTGGTTTTCAGGTTATTCGGGACTGATTTGAAAGAATGATTCTCAACTAGGGAGCTTTAAATTTGAAAGAGTTGACCAAGTTTGACTTTTTAGCATTTGACATCGGATTGGAATTTTGATAGTTCCGTTAGCTCCGTTGGGTGATTTTGGACTTAGGAGCGCATCCGGATTGTGATTTGGAGATCCGTGGTGGAATTTGGCTCGAAATGGCGAAAGTTAAAATTTTGAAAAGTTTGACCGGGAGTGGACTTTTTGATATCAGGGTCGGATTCTGATTTCGAAAGTTGGAGCAGGTCCGTAACGTCGAATGTGACTTGTGTGCAAAATTTGAGGTCAATCGGACGTGATTTGATAAGTTTCAGCATCAGTTGTGAAAGTTTGAAGTTTTAAAGTTCATTGATTTCGAGTTGGGGTGTGATTCGTCTTTTTGATATTGATATGTGTGATTTGAGGCCTCGAGTAGGCCCGTGTTATGTTATTGGACTTGTTGATATATTCGGACGGGGTCCCGAGTGGCTCGGGTGAGTTTCGGACGAGGTTCGGATCATTTCATTGCATTTTGAATTTTTGCTAAGCTGCTGGTTCTGGTGTTCCGCACCTGCGACTGGTATTGCACAGGTGCGATGGTCGCAGAAGCGAGAAGAGGCTGGGTGAGGAAGACCGCATAAGCGGATTTTTGTAGCGCACCTGCGTGCGCGCAGATGCGAGATTAGAAGAGCAGATGCAAAAATCTTTGCAGAAGCGGAATTTGATATCCGCAGGTGCGAGGGTTGCTGGGCAAGGCTATCTTTGCAGAAGTGAAGTTTTTACCACAAAAGCGGTGGTCGCAGATGCGACGAATAGGCCGCAAATACGGAATCACTGGGGCAGAAGCTATATTATCGAGGGTTTTGGTTCTTTCTTCATTTTGGGAGATATGAAGCTCGGATTGAGGCGATTCTTGAAGTAATTTTCACCTTATGAATTGAAGTAATTGTTCTCTACTCAGTTTTGGTTATATTTCATGAATCTATCTTCGATTTTAGCGTTTGGTTGATGAATTTTAAAGAGGAAATTGGGGGTTTTGGCCTAAAGTTTCATAATATGAATTTTTGAGATTTGAACATCGAATTGGAGTTAGATTTGAGTGAAACTAGTATGGTTGGACTCGTAATTGAATGGGTTGTTGGATTTTATAAATTTTGTTGGGTTCTTAGGTGCGGGCTTTTGGCCGATTTTGGGCTTTTGATTCAAGATTTGATCTTTTTCGATCGGGATTGGTTCCTTTAGCATTGTTTGATGTATTTGAGTTGTTTTTGGTTATTTTCGAGCCGTTCGGAGGTCGGAACGCGCGTGATGGCATCTTTGGAGCATCGCTTGGCTTGCTCGGCTTTGGTATTGGCTCGTTCGAGGTAAGTAACTCTTCTAATCTTGGAGCTGAGGGTATGAAACCCCGAAATACGTGTTATATGATTAGTGTTGAGGTGACGCACATGCTAGGTGACGGGCGTGTGGGTGTGCACCATGTGAATTGAGACTCTGTTGTTCCCATGGAACTGTATAGTGGTCCTACTTTGTTGATATCCGTATTTTCACCATGTGATAAAGTAGTTAAGCTGTCAATCATGCTAGATATCATATTTAGGCTTTATGACGATACTGTTTGGACCCATAATGGTCGTTTCGTACTGTCATCTCACTGATTTCATTAATATTTCATACTCAGTCATATCCATGCATTCATACCATATCTCAGTCTCAGATATTATTTATTGATACATCATATCATTATTGTCGGGCTAGATTCATGACATTGTGAACCCGTGAGTGATACTGGAGAGATTGATGACTGAGTGAGGCCGAGGGCCTGAGTGAGAGTGATATTTTGGGATCGGGCTACACGCCGCAACATGCTATATTGATTATATTTTATATGGATCGGGTTGCACGCCGCAACGAGCCTGAGGGCTGTATATATATGAATCAGGTTGCACGCTGCAACGAGCCTTAGAGCGTTATAATATATATATATATATATATATATATATATATATATATATATATATATATATATGGATCGGGTTGCATGCCACAACGAGCCTTATGACTATTTATATATTATGGGATCGGGCTGCACGTCGCAGCGATATAGCGATTGGGCTGAAGGAGCCCCTCCGGAGTCTGCACACCCCCAGTGAGCGCAGTCGACTATATATATGTGGATCGGGTTGCACGTCGCAACAGGTCTTATGGTCATATATGGATCGGGCTGCACGCCGCAGTAGGCATTGTACAATGCTGAGTGATTTAGTGAGCTGAGCATTGAGCATAGTGAGAGAGGATGAGAGATAGTGAGATTGAGTACTCTGAGAGTGTGAGTACATGATTTATCTCTGAGATACATGGCACTGGCATGCACACATGACATACAGGCATAGAGATGCATTTTTTTCTCATGTTGTACGGTATCACGTCATTCATGACTTTTTACACACATTGATATATGGGCATAAAGAGGTATTTCACACTTGTTATCTGGAAAGAAAATGAAACATCTTATTTATTTTGGAAGGGATATTTGGAAAAATCACAGTTTTCAAACTTACTCGTATTTTGGCTTTTTCGGTAAAAGATTTGGGTTTTTACTGAGATACTTGAAAGAAAACGCCTATTTTTCTGGAACTGTGAACGAACTGAGCCTTTTATCCCTGAGATAATATTTTGTTACTTGTACTATGCTGTTATGAACTGTTGTGGAATATTGGTGTTGGACCCGACCTTTTTGTTATCTCATCACTACTTTCAATCTAAGGTTAGGTTTGTTACTTATTGAGTACATGGGGTCGGTTGTACTCATACTACACTTCTGCACCTTGCGTGCAGATGTTGGCTGCTGATGTTGCTGTGATCGATGGGAGCTAGATTGAAGATGTACCTGCGTCCCGGTTGTAGCTGCCTCTTATTCGTGATAGCTTTAAATCTGTAAAATTCTGTTTATGTACTTTTCAAACAGACGATGTATTTATTTCATTTCAGCTTTGTAAATTCTATTCTTAGAAGCTCATGATTTGTACTACCAGTTCTTGGGGAATGTATCAGATTCAGATAATTTCTTTACTTAATTGCTTTATTGATTATTATTGGAATTGGTTAGTGGTTAGCTGGCTTATCTAGCGGGTTGGGTTAGGTGCCATCACGACTAGTTGGCTTTTGGGTCATGACAAGGTAGTATCAGAGCTCTAGGTACATAGGTTCTACAAGTCATGAGCAAGTGTCTAGTAGAGTCTTGCAGATCGGTATGATGACATCCATACCTATCTTCGAGAGGCTACAAGACATTTAGGATATACTTCCCATCTTTCTTTCTTATCGTGTGACATCGATTCAGCTTGAAGCGTAACTCTTTGAATTCCTTCCACACATTTGTATGCTCGGTATCGACTGTGCATCGCCAGCTTGTGATTCTATGAATGAGGTTCGAGATGTGTATTCTGTGTTTTGGTGATGGGCCAGCCTGGAGGACTTAATGCCAGGTTTTGACGGTAGCTTGAACACGGTGATTTCGATTGTGTGAGCATGAGCTTTTGGGACTTATAGGTCTGTTGGTATCCCTATTAGCGGAATTCGTGATTGGATAACTATGTGGTGAGTGTGATGAGACTGCGAGATGTGTTCAGATTGTTCGAATGTGACGAGAAGAGTTTACTTGAGATGTAGCAAGGACTATGTGGTGTTTGATTTCTGTCTTGATTTTGCGTATGGTCTTGAATTATGGGTGTGTTGAGGGATCTCTCGTGTTGTTTAGTTGTGGAGTGAAGTAGATTCTCATGTCTTGTTAATGAGTTAAGAATCAAGAATATTAAGTAATTGCGTAGTACTCGTGACTGTGGAAGGGTATAGAGAGATGTCAGTTTGAGGCAGAGCAGGTGGGTTATCTCCTGCGAGGTGTCCTGAGGTTTTTTGGTCCTTATGATGTTTTGTAGAGAGTTCTCTTTTACCAGTGAATGATATATGTTGCAATTTGAGTTTGGATCGCTTGTGGAAGTTGGCTTGACTATTACAAAGGTGAATGCGATATTTGCAGATAATTTGAAGTATTAGATGGTTTGTGTTCAGGAGCTCAGGAAGGATTTAGTTGAATCGCACTGTGGTATTATGGTAGTAAGGGGGTATGGTTATTGTAAGTAGTCAGATGTTTTACTCCATGGCTTTGAGCCAAGTGGGGGAGTCTGCTATCGACAAGTTGATTGCACGATTGTGTGTTATATTGGTTTCGGTTCGAGGTATACTGGTGAATCAGCTATGACTGCAAGGGTTGAGATTGAGGATGACCCGGGTAAAGGAATTTCTGGATACAGGTTATATTACACTCTATGGGTATTTGAGAATCACAAAATAATTGAGTGGTTATTTGCGAAGGATGTAGTGTACATGGAGTAGGAATTTGCTCGGTTGCTTAGGAGTGTGGGCTACTCTTTACTCCCTTGGGTATTGTTGTGCTAATGAGGCACAGGTCGTTCGGTCCGTTTGGGCGGTTTAATAGATTTGAGTAGAGTGGATGACTCTCGAGAATGGTTCTAATGGATTCAAGATTCATATGTAGCGATTTGGAATTTTCAAGATTTGTATATGGCTAGAAACTGGGAGTTGTGTTTGATGGTGTCGAGATTTGTGGCATTTTTATATCATTGTGGATTGTGCATTTCAGTATCAAGAAGGTGAAGGAAATAATTTTAGATTTACATAAGGTCTCTTTAGAGTGGGTGTCTCGGTTATGGTACCTTGGGGTGCTTAAGAGGGAAGTCAACGGCTTATGGGCCTTAGGGCATTGTAGTTTGATACTAAGGTCTCTTGTGTGATGAATTTTGGTTAGGGATCGTGGTGTTCTAGCAAGGAGAAGTATCAATTTGAAGGCAATTTGGAAAGGACTTGATGGAATATGACAACTTTGTAGTAGGTTGGGTTAGCACAGTAATGGATATAATCGGTTCTTTGGGTACTTATGATGTGGCTAGTCTCTACATGTGTTTTGTGGCAATGCTTTTGGGTTTTGGTGACCTGCGTGGCTGGGTTGAGTTAGAGACATTCGGTTCTTATAGCTTGGTTATGTACAAATGGACTTTGAAGGGTTCTCATTGGTTTCTACCACGGTTCGAGGAGTATATTTCTTACCGGCGTGAGGAATATATTGCGTATTGAGATTTTCTCCGGGATAAGATTAAATGGAAGGCTTCTGACTGATCGGATATGTATTCTTCTTGGGACTCAGAGTTGATTACGAGATTCTTGTACCCTTCACAGGATGACATGGTAGATGCGGTGTTGTATGGGATTGAGATTTGCATGTGCAAGGTCACATGTCAGTTTGGAAGGGAAGGGCATAGATTCGTAGGCAGCATGGACGGTTTCAGATGACTAGGTAACTGATATTACTAATCGGTATGGCCTGATGAGAGTATACATTTCAGAAGGGGCAATGTGTTTTGATTTATGGATACTTCACTGGTATTGCGACACTCTTCTGGTTGATCGACTGCTGATATTCAAATTTTACTAGGTGGCACGGAAGAATTTTAGAAGTATTCCTCATGGGATGATCGTGTATGAGAGATGTGTTAGACATTCGGGCGGTGGAGATGGAATCAGATATGGTGATTCGTGTGTTTTATGAATTTGGAGGCCGGGAGTTCTCAGGAGCAGATTGTTTCATGGTTGTGCACTGTGAGGTTGTGGCCGAAGCTAGCCAGATGACAGTATGTGTTATGATTCAGTCAATTGTAGGCTTTTAGAGGTTTATTTATCTATTTGTGGGTGCCCGGAATTGATTTGGGGGTCCATTGGTAGGCCCAATTAGGGTGTGTATTCTACACCGAGTCGGATTAGTTGGCTCCATACTGCTATTGTTGAGGGATGTGCCGTTCGGTTGTTGTTGAGCTTATTCGTGTTCCGATATGTTCTGTGAGTTACTCTTCTATGCTACTTGGAGTTGTGATTTGTTGGTTATATGCACATATGGTGCGGTTCTATTGGGGCCTTATAGTAGAATTCGAGCGAGAAGAGTGTTGGGTATTGCTTGGTTGATGGAGTATTGGTTATGTTCTTTCGGGTTTTGTATGACATTGTGTCATTTGCTTCTCCGTGGTTATGGTAATGCATTTTGAGTATTTGATGTCGAATTGCACATGGTTATTGATTTTTAGCAGGGTGGCTTGAGTTATTTTGTTGACCGGAGAGAAGTTGTAAGGCATTCCCCGAGTCCCGTGGTTCAAGCACAATCGCTTTATTGACTACAACTTGGTTTGAATTAATTTTGGACAAACTGTGATTTATTGGTTTTCATGTTTTATCTATCCACTTTTATTGCTTGATTATTCGTAATTATGGAATTATCTTGAAACGAGTCATGCGTACGTGTACCCGTTTTGTTTGGCGCATTAAAAATTATGTCACGTGTGCGTGTACACAATTGATAACATTTTTATTATTATTTCAGCTCTGTTTTTGGGGTTGTTTTAAGGTGGAGAGAGCTGGCTTTTTGCTGATTTTTGTGACTATTTTTTAGTTGGTTTTGGGTGTGGTTCGGATGATATTTTGGGTCGGTTTGGAGCTGGATTTTGGGTCATTTTTCAGCTTTTTTTTGCTGAAATTCAAACTATTTTTGAGGAGTTTTTGGCTGGGTTTTAATAGGATTTGTGAGTGGAGTTTTAGCTGAAATTTTAGGGGGACTAGTGGGAGGAGTTTTGGCTAGAATTTTAGTGGGTGTATAAATAATAAAAAGGAAGAGAGGAAGAGTATAGGAAAATGGTGATGAGACAAGGGAATAGTGAAATGGGAATGAGATGTGATAAGTGAATAGTGTAGTGAGTGGGGTGATGAGACAAGGAAATAGTGTATTGAGTGGGGTGATGGGATAAAGAAATAGTATAAGGAAGGTATGGAGTAATTTTATTAGATTTGATCCGTACTTAAAAATAAATTCTTCCGACCTCTATGCTGTCACACTCTTTTTTATCCCAAAAGATATGTATGTCATGGATTGCTGTGGGTTAAAGAATTTTTCCAATTAAAGTGACAAATTTGAGTAGGGATTATTTTATTTACAGAGTCGCCACTTGGAATTGATTTTTGGGTGTTCCAAGTCACATTTTATTTGAATCCCCAGTCAAAGGAAGATTTGACTCTATTATTACTGGTCTGCGAAAATAAAATCCAGGTAAGAAATTCTGTTGACCGGGGAGAAGGTGTAAGGCATTCCCTGAGTCCCGTGGTTCTAACACAATCGCTTTATTGACTACAACTTGTCTTAGATTAATTTTGGATAAATTGTGATTTATTGGTTCTCATGTTTTACCTATGTCCGATTTTATTGCTTAATTAGATTTATGAAAATTATCTTAAAATAAGTCACGCGTACGTGTACTCATTTTTGTTTGGCTTGTCAAGAATCATATCACGCGTACGTGTACACAATCAATAACACTTTATTATATTAAGATTGTTTGGCTAAAGTCGCGCGATCGCATACTTTAATTTTTTTGGTAATCTTAATTATGTAACGCGAACGTATACATAATCACGATGATTTGATTAATTAAGAGCATGCCTAAATCATTCTAACGCATCATGATTATTTATTTTCTAAGTTTGGGATTATTGTAAGGCCAAGAGTTATGGAATGGATTTGTGTAGAAGTGTAAAATTTAATTATTAGGATTATTTACAATGAATTGCTTTACTAAGTTATGAAAAATATTTGCAATTATTTATTATGGAATAGATATAGGCTAGCTTATCCATCAGGGTACCAGTGTTTTTATTGTGGCCTAATTAATTTAACTCATGGTGTATATGTTTAAATGAATACAGAAGGCCCAACTATTTTCAAGATCAAATACTAGACCATTAATATGAACGAAATTCCTTAATTCTAAATAAAAAATAAAATCTTATCTAGTTAATCTAGTTAGAAAAAAACTTGAAACAGACAAAAAGAATCTAAAGTCCTAATAAGTATAGACAAATGTAATAAACAAAATGGCATGGCAAAATCTCTGTGAATTCCAATTTTTAGCATACAAAATCAAGAGGCAATATCCAACAATTTAAACAAGATTCCATAAGCTTTACGTAAACTAATCAAGCGTGCATTTGAAAGCTTAAACAAGTAGAAACTATAAACTTAACAACTCAGTAAATATCTAACAATAACTTATAGGCATGTAGGTTAATAAAAATTGAAGGAAAAATAAAATAAAAATAAGAACGAACCTCAAATCAATAAACTTTCTTCAATATTCAAAAGGCGAATTTGTACAGAACAGTATCGTTCTGATAGCCAAAGTGAAATTTCATCAAGAGAATCCGGACCAAAAACCTCGTCGTAAACTTGGACGGCAACCTCGAACAGGAAAACTTCGAATTTTAACTCCTACATCGCTGAATAAATAGTCCAAGAGTGCATTTTGTGAGCTGTGTTTTTTTTTTAAGATTTGTTTGGAGCTGAAAATGGTGGCCTTTTGGTGTAAGTTTCCAGCTCGTACGAGATGGATTTATAGGAGGAGAAACTGAAGTGTTGATGGCTGTTTTTCAGCTGATTTTCAGTTCTGTTTTTGGCTGATAATGGGATTTTTTTGAGATGGTTTTTGGAGTTCAAAATGGTCTTTTGGAAGGAAGGAGAGGGTATTTTTCAACTGGAGACTTCCCTCTGGACAGTGATAATGTGGAGTGATAAGGGGTAAAAGTATACTAGTGTAAAGTGACATGAGGGAGTTGGGGGAAATAGGGTAAATGAATGTTAGTGTAAAGTGACGTGAGGGAGTTGGAAAAAAAGGGGTAAATGAGTGCTAGTGTAAATTGACGAGAGGGAGTTGGGGAAAAAGGGGTAAATGAGTGCTAGCGTAAAGTGATGTGAGGGAATTTGGGGAAGTGGGAAGTGAGGTATTGGTGAGATGAGTATGATATAATTTTCTTAAGTAACACCTATAAAAGATGAAATAAGAAATAAAATATGTAGATTAAAACTTAAAATATATTTACATACTAAAAGTGGTGAAAAATTCAAACATGGTCAAAAATTAGGTGCTCACATATGTAGTAGATTGTGTTAAAAATATTACGTATTCTCTAATAAAGCAAAATAATAAAAATAAAAGTTAAAAATATCAAGATTAAAAATAAAAAATATTAAATACAAAAAGGTGGAAAACTCGAGTGTGGTAAAGAAATTATATGCTCACATATGGTGACTTATTTTATTTTTTGAAAAAATATCTCTTAAAGTAGAACAGGTGGTATCAGAGCCATCAAGTTCAATGAAAGCTATGATACCATTATTATGACGTTTCTAGAAAATTTTGACTCTAAAAGTTTCATTAACTATAGAGGTTTAAAGATCCACATAAACAAAATAGTAGACTCCATGTATTTTAACCAAAATTTTTAGTCTTCATTTTTCAACAGATGATTTAATTCATGCCTAATTTTTGCTTTTTCTTTTTCTTCTACATTATATTTTTTCTTTTAGGATTATTATTGTGAGCACCTAATTTTTGACCGTACTTGAATTTTTTCACACTCATCTCCCCAATACCTAACTTCCCATTTCCCCCACTCACTTTCCACTTTCCCTCTCACACTCCTACTTTCACCACTCATGTCCCCCACTCTTATCCCCACTATCCCCCTCCATCATTCTCCAGACCTTCACTCTCATTTTTGACTATAAAAACTCATTGATAATTGACTAAAAGGGGAAAAGATAGAAATAGAGAGAGGGAACAAGAGGAAAAAATAAAGATCTGGGGGATACACAAAAAGAGAGCATATATAGAAAAAGCCCTAGGAAAAGCTAAGTAAAAGAGCTTTTATAAAAAAAGACAACAGTTTCTCACCATTTTTAGCCATTAAAACTCTATTAAATCACCTCACAAGCTCCAAAAATGAGTTGCCATTTTCTTCATAAATCCAACCATTAAAGCAACCTTGAACAACTCCATTATCCTCCATAAATAGCCATGGAATCCCTACTGAAAAGAACTCCAAAAAAATTACAATGAAACACCTAAAGTCGAGCTCTAAAAACACCATTAAAATAGCCCCCTTAATCACCCAAAACCACCCCAAAAATGTCACCCATCAACAACCAAAAATCAGCCATTAAACACTCTAAAAATTCACCCAAAAATCAGCCTTATAAACCCCTGATAAACACTGCCCTCAAACCACCTCAAACCAGCCCCTGTTTTCTGCTCAAAACACAACAAGACAACCCTCGAAATCCACCTCAATCACCATCAAAAATAGCCCAAAAACAAGCTGGAAATTCACCACCAAATTTGCCCAAAAACAATCGCTAACACCACCTGAAGTGACCCCAAACCAGCCGCAAAAATTAACCAAAACGTCCTTGAAACAGCAGCTCAAATTGCTGTCAATTTCGCCGCGAAACAGTCTCAAAACAACCCTGTAAAATCGGCGAGCTTGGAGGTTTCCATCGAGGTTTCTAACTCCAGTTTTAGTGTTTGTTCTATAGCCCGCTCAAGGATTATTGTTTGGAGTTTTCCCTTTTACTATACCTGTCGGAACATTTCAGCGACAAAGGTCCATTTCTTGCTTTATCTTTTACATTTTATTTTTTTCTATTTTGATAGCTTGATTCCCGTCTTGATAATTTCTGTCCCATTTCAATGTTTCCAGTTTGATTACTTGATTAAAAAGCATGAAACAAATTTGTCTAAATGCTTTAAGTTTGCTTGTTTATGTTTGAGATAAATAATTAGTTATTTGGTGATGATATTAAATTTTGAGATGTTATGTGAATTAAGTTTTGAGATGCTTTTTGATAATGACCCATTAACTGAGAAGTGAGGTATTGGGCCATCTGAAATTGAGCGAGCCATGTAAGTTTGGTCGGTCAGAATGATAATAGGTTTTGGGCTTTGATACCATTGGGTCATTGATTGTTTAGTCAAAATTGAAGAATGGGCCCGAAGGTGAGTCTTGAAACATAAGGAATTTGGGCCAAGTAATAGATCTTGTTAACTAGCTTATTTACTCCCCAATAATTATTTATCCATAATTCATGTGTTCTCACAAGAATCTCAAATTAATTTAGGAAAATAACTTATGAACATTCGTAGCTTGCTTTAGGCGCGATTATTAATAAATCATCGTGACTATGGGTACGGTTCCCCTGGCATGGTCACGATACGTAAATCCCAACTCAAGTGCGCGTTTCACGCGACTTGACCATAACTTCAAATAATAATAATAAATATGTTGTGAATCACAGGTACGTTTCACGTGGCATGATTTGTGATGTGTACAAAAATAACAAGTGCGCGACACCGCGACATGTTTAAATAAACTCCATAATTATTTAAAATAATTAAAAGCGGTAATGCACAAAAGTTTCTAAAATATGTAATAGTTCAGATATTTAAGCCATGTATTACTTGTTAAGCGACCGTGCTAAAACCACGGAACTCGGGAGTATCTCACACCTTCTCCTGGGTTAACAGAATTTCTTACCCGATCTTCTGTGTTCGCGGACCATAAATATAGTCAATTTCCTCGATTTGAGATTTTAAAATAAACCCGTGATTTGGGACACCATCATAATTTTTTCAAGTGGCGACTCTGATTAAATAAATAATACCATTTCGAATAATATCACTTTAATTGAAAAAACTCCCTATTCATCGGAAAAGGAGGTGTGACAATTATGTGTGTATTTGTTGGTTTTTTGAATTAGACTATAGTTTAATTAGTTGTTAAGGGGTTATAAGGAAAAGACATCTTTTACACTTTAAAAAAGAAGACACCACACTTAAAAAAGAAAGAAAGTCTTCTTTCACTTTAAAAAGAAGACACTCTACCACACTTAAAAAAATAGAGGGTCTTTATTTCACTTTAAAAAAGAACACACTCTACCGCACTTAGAAAAAGAAAAAGACATCTTTCACTTTAAAAAAGAAGACATTCCACCAAGCTTTTTTTTTTTAAAAAAAGGCATCTTTCTCTTTAAAATAGAGAGGAGACTCTATCACACGAGAGAGGAAAAAAATATCTTTTATACAAAAAAAAAAAGAACACCATTTGTGAGAGCAAAATATTAACTGAACATCAAAGAGGGAGCTGAAAATTTTGAGCTTTGTGAGTGTCTTTTAGAATGAAAAAACTTGAGAAAAATAGAAAAATACCTTAGGAGATTTGTGAAGTTGATAGCTACTAGTTTCAAGTATCTTTGTTAAATTTTCTGGATTATTTTAACACTTGAGTTGCTGTTGTTTCTACTATCTTTGCTGCTGAATTTCTATTGCCGCACTGCTGAATTTTATTATTCTACAAATCATGTAACTTCAAATTCTCATATTGCAGATTCTTGATAATAATAAGAAGGATGTGATCCTGATTTGGCTGATGAAACATGTTAGATTTGATTTTGTTTCAAGATGAATGTTATATTAGTGATATCATCATGTAAATATGTTAGAAATTAGTTAAATTATCAGTTCTTATTTATATATATATGATTGAAATTACATTATGGTAAGTATTTCATTTAAGGAGAAGAAATATTTTGTTGCGGGAACATCTGCATGTGCATCTGTAAGAACTGTTTTGGTCTTTTTTGCCTTCATTTTTGACTTTTTGTTTCCTTAAGTGGTCTTTTAGTGTCAGAAACGTAACTGAATAATATTTCTTTTCATGGTGGAGTTGATTGAAATTGTGGAATAGCATATGGTGAGTGTGCTGGTGAGAGTTTAAGTTAATGGAGAAAAACAGTGGATAGTGAATTGGAAGTAATATGAAGTTTGGAAAGTTGACCTGGTCAATGTGTTAGTTTCACCTCGCTTAACTGAAATGGGTTATTGGAGTTTCACCTCGCTTAACTGAAATGGGCTATTGGAGATGTAAGTAGATGCAAGTTTAATCATTTTTTTAGTTCTTGTTTAAATTAGAATTAGATAATGTAGTAATACTTAATAGAGATGGATTTTGGGATCAATATATGAGAAGTTGGGTTTCACTAAGTAAGCCACATAGATTTGTACATAACTAGTCTTGCTAGGCTGCACTAGTAAGCTTATCATGACCCATAATCCACTAAAGGTCGTGATGGCACCTAATACCGCCGTCATACAAACCAACAGTAATTGATCATTTAATTACTCATTTTAGTATTTTGAAATCATAATTTTTATTAATTAAATAGTATGAAATAGAATTTACAGGGTAAAGGGTGATATTTACACGAACTATAATAATGAACAACCTGTAGGAACCCCCAAAACCCGGTGTCATAAGTGCATGAGCATCAACTAGGAACAAACAACAACAACCAAGTATAATCCCACTAGTGGGGTCTGGGGAGGGTAGTGTGTACGCAGACCTTACCCCTACCTTGGGGTAGAGAGGCTGTTTTCGATAGACCCTCGGCTCCTTCCCTCTAAGAACTCCCCACCTTGCTTTTGGGGTGACTCGAACTCACAATCTCTTGGTTGGAAGTGGAGGGTGCTCATCACTAGAGTATCAACTAGGAGATATAATAAAATACAACATCTACCTGGAATACAAATTAGACAGGAGAATATAGATAACTCTGATGGAGACTCTGCAGGCTACATATCGTAGAATGAAATGCTGCTCACGGTAAAGTCTCCGCAATAGTCGCGCCTCGGCGCCCAAAAGACCACTAGACATATATGTACCTACACAAAAAGTGCAGCAAGTGTAGCATGAGTACGTAAATCAATACATACCCAGTAAGTATCTAGCCTAACCTCAAAAAAGTATTGATGAGGGGTCGACATCGACACATATTAGTGGTCTAATAAGACAGATATAGTAGGAGTAAATAGATGTGAGTCAGAGTAAATAAACGAAATAACAAGTGTAAATACATGGTACAGTCTCCTCTCAGCAATAACTCAAGCTCTCAGCTAATGGTTACCTTCTCATTCCGAGTATATATATAATGGACCTTACCAGATGGGTCGCCACAGTTTTATTCAGGAAACATTCATAGATATGCTGGCTTCTTGCCAATTATTATGCACGATTTCATAAGAGTATTTTGAAATGCCGAGGCGTACGACCCGATCCATCATAACATTGCCGAACCATAGATACATCTATTTTATTGCCGAGACGAACGACCCACTCTCATGAGAGTGTGGTACATAATCCTGTCGAGGCATACGACCCGATCCATCATAATGTGCGCACTTCCGAGGGTCGAACGGTACGAACCATAGATATATCTATCCTGCCGAGGCAAACGGCCCGATCCCATTAGAATAAGAAACTTTGATGGGTCCTTGACCCCACTCACGAATAGACGTGTGAGTTATAAAGTTTTAAGGGAAATCTTTCGATGAGAACGCATAACGCAGGAGAAATTCGTAAGAGGAGTACAATTATTTCGCGGTTAATCATGAAGCCCGTCGAATCTCTACAATAGCAAGTCTATCACTCTACACAAGTATAGTCTCAAGTCGCAACGTAAAATAAAGGAATTTAATAGGCAAGAGACAATTCAAATAGTACAGTTATAGCATGGCGGAATCTAAGTCTACCCGGACATAATATGAATCTAGATACGCATGGTCTCTCATCACCTTGTGCGTACGTAGCCCCCCGCAACAAGTAACACATAACAAATACATCTCCTAGAGATAGTTTTCCCCTCACAGAGTTAGACAAGAGACTTACCTCGCTCCGAAGTTCCAAAATCGGATCCAACGCCTCTCAAACATATCAAATCGATGCCCGTCTCTTCAAAACTGGCCAAACAAATATCCAAATCCATAAATATACACTCTATTACCCATAGTTAATCAATTAATAACAATCCCCACTCCGCTCGAAAAATCGATAAAATCAACCCTCTGGCCCACGTGTCCGGATTCCGAAATTTTTTGAAGATAAACTTTACCCATAACACCACGAACTAAAATATATAACTTATTCCATATTCCATGTCCAATTTCGTGGTCAAATTTTAAAAATACCAAATTCTAGGTTTTCAACCAAAACCCCAAATTTGTGCTAATTTCCATGTTTAAATCCATATACAAACAATGTATTTAACTTGTAATAGGTGGGAATCACTTACCTTATGTTGCTTGCTGAAAATCTCCCCTTGAAGCTCTCCAAAATCGCCTCAACCAAGTGAAAATAAAAAAAATGGGCCAAATCCCGTTCTTAAAAGAATACACTGCCCAACGACCTCTCGCACCTGCGGCCACATGACCGCTTCTGCGGTTCTGCAGGTGCGGCCAAAATACCGCTTCTGCGGTCACCCTTTAGCCACCTGACTTCGCACATGCGAACAAGACTCCGCTTCTGCGGAGTCGCACCTGCGACCAAGAATCCGCTTCTGCGATCCCGCAGGTGCGGTACAAACCTCGCACCTGCGCCTCCAGCCTGGCTCACTCCCTACCGCTTCTGCGACCACTGTGCCGCTTCTGCTGTCACGCAGATGCGGAAAAATCTTCGCACCTACGGCCACTGCCAGTCCCTTCCCATTTTTCTTTTGCGAACTCTATCTCACTTATGCGATGTCGCTTCTGCGACCAAGACATCGTAGAAGCGATCACACCAGTTGCTACGCAACCTCAACATTTCTTATGTCCAAAAATCAATCTGTTAACCATCCGGAATCCACCCGAGGCCCTCAGGATCTTAACCAAATATATCAACACGTCCCAAAATGCAATACGAACTTAGTCGAAGCCTTAAACTATGTCAAACAACATCAAAATCATGAATCGCGCCTCGAATCAAACTTATAAATTTTCAAATTTCTAAATTCTATATCTTGTGCCGAAACATATCAAATCAATCCGGAATGACTTCAAATTTCGCACACGATTTACAAATGATATAACAAAGCTATTCCAAGGCTCGGGACCCCGAACGAACATCGATAACATCAAAATCCACTTCAAATCAAGCTTATGAAATTCTTAAACCTTTAAAATGCCAACCTTCTATAATAAGCGCCGAAATGCTCCCGGGTGATCCGATACTCAACCCGAACATACGCCCAAATACGAAATCATCATACGAACCTATTGGAACCTTCAAATCCCAATTTTGAGGTCGTTTACTCAAAATTTAAATCTTAGCCAATTCTTCCAACTTAAAGCTTTCGAATTTAGAATTTTCTTTCCAAATCAATCCCGAACTTCCCGAAATTAAATTCCGACCACACGTAAAAGTCATAGTACCTGAAGTGAAGCTACTCAAGGCCTCAAACCGCCGAAGGACGTGCTAGAGCTTAAAATGACCGATCGAGTCGTTACATTTTCCCCCTCTTAAACATACGTTCGTCCTCGAACGTGCTACGGACTGCTCCAGAGTTATCCAAAATCACTGTTTAACACTTCGTGCACCTACTCGTGCCACCACAACCTAGTTGGGCACATTAGATCAAGCCGTATTGAAGGTCCTCCCTTTTATTTAATCTATAAGCTTTAGAACCAAATTCCAACCTCCGAATTTCTCTACAAGACCTGATTCTAACATACGAACATCGTACCAATCACCACATACTGTACCAAAACATGATCGTACACCTTTTGCTGAATTCAAACCATGACCCGCATAATTCACATGCCCATAATAACATCCTTCGACCACAATAGCTGTATTTTCACAAATCCGATGCCCGCAATACATCTCGTGATGTATATAAATCCCGTTCCAACTCTCGCAATACTTCCACGACGAAATAGACGTGTAGAAACTCATAATCACATGCCAAATCAATAATTCATGGAGTCTCTCCTCCTGACAAGAGCCATTACCTCATTCTGAACTTAATAACGATATTTTCCTTTAATGTACCTTATATGATTGCACAAATTTCAGGTCCAATAATCTCGTCTCACTCAGTACAAGCTGCTCAAGCAATAAGCTGCCTCAAACACTAACTCAGATCTCATATGACACAATCAATGCGCCGACAAGCTACAACTCGAATATGACACATAAGGAGGAACGAACTCTGGAAAAGAATTACCCATCCCCCGTAACGAATAAAACGGTCGAACAAATGTTATGAACCCTTCTCAGAGGATGAGAAACAAAATATTTAGGAATAAATATAGGGAACTGTACTCAACATAACACTGTTGCGGCGTGAAACCCGATCCAAATAATGTACCCGTGGCGGCGTGCCACCAAATCCACTCACAACAATAAATAAGGACATACCCCTCAAGCCATAATTCTTCTACATACGGAATACCGAATATCGGCCACAAGCACACCAAGTGCAAAAATACAACTCTGGGGAGATGGATAACGCAATATGCCACAAAACCCAAGCACGACTAAGGTGCGATAAATGACCTCTATCTCGAGAGCTATCCTTCTCATATGACACCACAAGCTACACGGGACCTCAACACATGTGTGAATAATCAAGCCGTCTTAATCCGGCACATCCCCCACAGTTCACAACCAAAGGAATATAGCACTTTCCAGGAATAAACTCTCACATTAACGATAGTACCAAAAATCTCTGTTCTTGGTTTCGATCTTTAACAATCAAGTGACTAGCATGTCACACTCATACAATTTACCTGTGGGGTACGCTCCCACGACCTTCCGCCCAGGTAGCCAAGTCCTCACCTTCATACTATTAACTGTACTAATTCTGTAAAGCAGATCAAGAATCCGCAAACCAATACACAATGCTCCTTCCATAGAACACCATTCCCAGGCGACACTAGGATAATGTCAGCTTACTCTGAACATCTAATTCTTCCTGGCTCCTCTGAGCTCGTGACATTTTTGTCAATATCGAGCTGCAACCTTGGTCCTCAACTTTCAAATTCCCATGCCGTTCACTGCACCTATCATGCCGCTATATGAGAATACACGAATTCATCATAACCCCTAAACTACCAGTAGAATGACACTTCATTGGCTCGAAATCTTTCACTTATCTCATTTCCGAAAAGCCCATGCAATATGCAACTAAATTCCCAAACCGCAGAAAATACAACCTCAAGCCGTGATCTAAACCGTCATAACTCTTCCGAAATCCATTTACACGACAAAGCCATTTGAATCAAATACCTCCCAAATCAATCAGGTCATGGTGGCTGTCAAGCCCGCACGTACAACCACAACCCACATGTATAACTTCACACACCGAAGGAACTGATCATTGCCACAACCATGCCGATTAACCATTACTAACTGACCCAACTTCTTTCAATGTTCTCTTGACCTGTCTTAGAAATAATAATAGCTCCATTCACAACATAACAAACTCAATCCGCACTCATCCCGAGTGACCCGAATCGCGAGACCACATCGTCTCAATATCCATGAATAATCTCATACCCTTTTCAAGCGCACAATAGCATCTTCAACTGGTACACCCATTCTGAAAGAACTTCCGCGAATCCGAAATTGTTCCTCCTATTTTTCCAATACTGCCCCGCAGACCCGATGATAACATAGAAAATTCCCCAAGTGTTCTTCACACTCTGCTGCGAAATTCAGGTCTCCAGCCACATAGCGATCCTATTAGAACCACTGTTGAGAGTCACCCACTCTGATTTGATCCCGAATATAAGCCAAACTCTAGTGCGCTGTCAGCACATGAACACTCCCAAAGAAGCAATCAGATGAATCACATCCACAAGAAGCATAAACTCTGAATCTTCCCAAAACCTGCACATGAATCGATAAGGCGAAATATAACACACATTCATCAATTTCTTTGCTCGAATTACCCCTGATGTTCCCTTCTCTTAGTCACAAATAATCTACCAATTCACCGATAACCAGAAGCTGCACAAGCCGACAACCACGCGATCCAATCGTAGACGGTGGGGCTCCCCCACTTAGATTTAAGCTACCATCACATAATGTAGAGCCCACAAATATTCCTCCTTCTCATTTACCATGATCCCGCACCGTTAACCCACCAAATTTCTTGAAGTTTTTTGTTAAGCTTTTCGTGAATATTCTGAATCATCAGTCACAGTCACACACTCGACCTCTTACCAAGTAGCAAGTAGTATTCTTCGTAGAAGCTTCATCAACATCACGCAACCGTTAACTTGCTTACAGGAGATAACCCACATGTGGAATTCCTTACCGACATCTTCCAACGACACTGCACTGGGTACAACTACCACGTAATCAGTAAATTTTCCTGAGCTCATGCTCGCCCACCAGCTATAAAAGTCTGTTCCTTCCCCATTGACATCAACTGAAAGTTCAACAATACCTTCTGAACTCAAGTCATATTGCGTCTGAAACGATAATCAAATCTTCACACCCCTCTTTATTTCAAGAAAACTCCTTTCTGCCATATTCAATCTTTCTTTGTACAGTGACCATCATTCCAAATAAAATCTTCCATTACGATTCCCAAACTATTCTACACTTTCACAAGGCACGCGACTATCCTACCACAGAATCCATATGCTAATCTGCCACTCTTACTTCGATTAAACCATCTTCTTTAAGCAACTTCTCAACCTCTGCTTCTCATACTTGACCTGCTAGTACTTCAACCACCGCGAAACACTTCCCTCCATGTCCTCCCTCATACTTTGCTGCCCAAATATTGCCTCAAATCAAATCCATACCTGTAGCACCTAAACTGATGAATTGCTACCAACTCTAAACTACCTAGAAGATCATATTTCTCGATCCATCAACATTAGAAATACCAATTCGATTCTGAACCATTGCACACCACTATCTCTGACAGCCGCCCCTCAGGCACCATTTCACAACACCCCGCCCCGAAGGCAAAATCAAGGAAGACCATAACACCGGGGACCCTTAATGCATCCAAACAAGGATGACGACACCACATCACAGATGAGAGTTCCACCACGCTCAAAAATACCAAGTCTCGTCACTTCATCAACCAAACCTGGACATCTATAATCCGATTGCCTTTCCTCCACAGGAATTTAATGTTGAACCCCTAAATCATGCACTGAGAAATCCTCCTTTTGAGTCATTCACTGCCTCGACACATAACCAAGAACCTTACCATTACACCAACATTGTGCGATAACAACACATAAACATCGTAGCAATCCGTGCACAGTCTCAAAACCATAGAAAACACAGATACTGAGCTGGAACAAAAGAACATCCTTCCACAAGGCGACGATAATAGCCTGCCCGAACACGCATGGAAAAATATCCTGCACTACGTCTGCAGTACCACCACAACTACTTGACGCCTATTTGATAACAAGAGCTTCACCTCACAAAAAATTGAGTAGGAAGGAAATAAGGGCATAAGCCTCAAAGGAATCAAACCGTCGTTAGGCAAGCCAATAGTAATTGATCACTTAATTACTCGTTTTAGTATTTTGAAATCATAATTTTCATTAATTAAATAGTATCAAATAGAATTTACAGGGTAAAGGGTAATATTTACATGAACTACAATAATGAACAACCTGTAGGAACCCCCAAAATCCGGTGTCACAAGTTCATGTGCATCAACTAGAAAATATAATAAAATACAATATTTGTCTGAAATACAAATTAGACAGGAGAATATAAATAACTATAATGGAGACTCTGCAGGCTGCGGATCGTAACATAAAATGCATCTCACAGTAAAGTCTCCGCAATAGCCGTGCCTCAGCACCCAAAAGACCACCAGACATATATGTACCTACACAAAAAGTGCAGCAAGTGTAGCATGAGTACATAAATCAATGCGTACCCAGTAAATATCTAGCCTAATCCCAGAGAAGTAGTGACGAGGGGTCGACATCGACACATACTAGTGGTCCAATAAGACAGATACAGTAGGAGTAAACAGATGTGAGTCACAGTAAATAAACAAAATAACAAGTGTAAATACGTGATACAGTCTCCTCTCAGCAATAACTCAAGCTCTCAGCCAATGGTTACCTCCTCATTCAGAGTATATATATAATGGACCTCACCAGATGGGTCGTCACAGTTCAATTCAGGAAAAACTCATAGATATGCTGGCTTCTTGCCAATTATTACGCACGATTTCATAAGAGTATTTTATAGAAATGCCGAGGCGTACGACCCGATCCATAATAACATTGCCGAACCATAGATACATCTATTTTATTGCCGAGGCAAACGGCCCGATCCCATGAGAGTGTGATACATAATCCTGCCGAGGGATACGGCCTGATCCATCATATTGTGTGCACTGCCGAGGGTCGAACGACACGAACCATAGATATATCTATCATGCCGAGATGAACGGCCCGATCCCATTAGAATAAGAAGCTTTGACGGGTCCTTGACCCCACTCACGAATAGACGTGTGAGTTATAAATTTTTAAGGGAAACCTTTCGATGAGAACGCATAACGCGGGAAAAATTCGTAAGAGGAGTACAATTATTTCGCGGCTAATCATGTAGCCCGTCGAATCTCTACAATAGCAAGTCTATCACTCTACACAAGTATAGTTTCAAGTCGCAACATAAAATAAAGGAATTTAATAGGCAAGAGATAACTCAAATAGTACAGTTATAGCATGGCGGGAACCTAAGTCTACCCGGACATAACATGAATCTAGCTACGCACGGACTCTCGTCAACTTGTGCGTACGTAGCCCCCGCAACAAGTAACACATAACAAATACATAACCTAGAGGTAGTTTCCCCCTCACAGAGTTAGATAGGAGACTTGCCTCGCTCCGAAGTTCCAAAATCAGCTCCAACGCCTCTCAAACACCTCAAATCGATGCCCGTCTCTTCAAAACTGGCCAAACAAATGTGCAAATCCATAAATATATACTTTATTACCCATAGTTAATCAATTAATAACAATCCCCAACTCCGCTCAAAAAATAGATAAAATCAACCCTTGGGCCCACGTGCCCGGATTCCAAAATTGTTTGAAGATAAACTTTACCTATAATACCACGAACTAAAATATATAACTTAATCAACATTCAATGTCCAATTTCGTGGTCAAATTCTAAAAATATCAAATTCTAGGTTTTCTACCAAAACCCTAAATTTCTACTAATTTTCATGTTTAAATCCATATACAAACTATGTATTTAACTTGTAATAGGTGGGAATCACTTACCTTGTGTGCTTGCTGAAAATCTCCCCTTGAAACTCTCCAAAATCGCCCCAATCAAGTGAAAATTAAAGAAAATGGTTCAAATCCCGTTCTTAAAAGAACACACTACCCAGCGACCTCTCGCACCTGCGACCGCTTGACCGCTTCTGCGGTTCCGCAGGTGCGGCCAAAATACCGCTTCTGCGGTCACCCTTCAGCCCTCTGCCTTTGCACCTACGGACAAGACTCCGCTTCTGCGGAGTCGCACCTGCGACCAAGAATCCGCTTCTGCGGTCCCGCAGGGGCGGTACAAACCTCGCATCTGCGCCTCCAACATGCTTCACTCCCTACCGCTTCTGCAAACACTGTACCGTTTCTGCTGTTACGCTAAGATGCGGGAAAATCTTCGTACCTACGGCCACTACCGGTCCCTTCCCATTTCGCTTCTACGAACTCGATCTCACTTCTGCGATGTCGCTTCTGCGACCAAGACATCATAGAAGCGATCACACCAGTTGCTGCGAAGCCTCAACATTTCTTATGTCCAAATATCAATCTGTTAACCTTCCGGAATCCACCCGAGGCCCTCGGGACCTTAACCAAATATATCAACACGTCCCAAAATGCAATACGAACTTAGTCGAAGCCTTAAACCATGTCAAACAACATCAAAATCATGAATCGCGCCTCGAATCAAACTTATAAATTTTCAAATTTCTAAATTCTATATCTTGTGCCGAAACGTATCAAATCAATCCGGAATGACTTCAAATTTCGCACACGATTTACAAATGATATAACAAAGCTATTCCAAGGCTCGGGACCCCAAACGAACATCGATAACATCAAAATTCACTTCAAACCAAAATTTTGAAATTCTTAAACCTTTAAAATGCCAACCTTCTATAATAAGCGCTGAAATACACCCGGGTGATCCGATACTCAACCCGAACATACGCCCAAATCCGAAATCATCATACGAACCAATTGGAACCTTCAAATATCGATTCTGAGGTTGTTTACTGAAAAGTCAAATCTTAGTCAATTCTTCCAACTTAAAGCTTTCGAATTTAGAATTTTCTTTCCAAATCAATCCCGAACTTCCCGAAATTAAATTCTGACCACACGTAAAAGTCATAGTACCTGAAGTGAAGCTACTCAAAGCCTCAAACCGCTGAATGACGCGCTAGAGTTCAAAACGACCGTTTGGATCGTTACAAGTTGGAATCACAGATTATTTGGGCCAAATGAAATAAAATTCGCCACGCCCATTAACACAATATGTTCGACCGACCCATTTATTTGTAAGTTATTTCTGCTTGGCCCATTTTATGATAAAAAAATTAAGGAGACACTGTCCAATGGATTTAAAGTTCAATTAGCCTATTTCTTCGTAAAAGTTGCTGGCCCATTTGTATTTAAGTCATAGCTGACACATTTTCTAAGATAATCATAAGCTAGCCCAAATGATTAAAAATCAAGTTTATTCAAATAGATCCAATAAAAGCGGATGCCTCTTTTAATAATAATTCTTTTTAATAGTTTAGTTATTTTTAATTAATTTAAACGCTAGACAACTAGTAGACGTTCTTTAACTTTTTCATTCACGGACTCGCTTGTGTAGCATGATGTTTAACATTCATTAAATTAATTCAATAATCTCATACCATATTCAATAATTTTAATTAATTTTTAATTTAATTAATCCTTTGCTAAAATCATGGATTCCCTTGCGTAGTGCGATAGTTGACATTTAATGATTTGCTAAACCTATTTCCTCATACACAAATGCAGTAATTTCTTAAAAGTACTACAAATATTTGACTATCATGATTTCAGATTCGCTTGCGAAGTGCGATTATGATAAGTTAATTAATTTTATTTTTCGATCATGCATTCGCTTGCGTAGCGTGGTTATGACAACATACTATTATCAAAATCATTATTTTATATTTCTAATAATCAAGAAATAAAAGTGGATAGGTAAAACATGAAAATCAATAAAACATAGTTTGTCCAAAAATAATTCAAGCCATTTTTTTAGTCAATAAAAGTGACCGTGTTAGAACCACGAGACTCGGGGAATGCCTCACACCTTCTCCCCGGTCAATAGAGTTTCTTACCCGGACTTTATTTTCACAGACCAAATAATAAAAGAGACAAATGTCACAACCCCTATGTACCTCCGTAGGATATCGTGATGACACCTAGTCTCTAAGACTAGGCAAGCCTAACAATTTGTGGAATAACTGAATATAAGACTGAACTTAAATCTAAACACATGAAATATAAATAGAAACTGCGATTCAAATAATTACAACTCCCAAAACCCGGTAGAAATAAGTCACAAGCTTCTAAGAGAAAATACTAAGTGTCTCTATATATCAGAGTCTACAGAGAATAAAGAAAACATCATATTAAGGATAGAGGGGGACTCCGAGGTCTGCAGATGCTGGCAGATATACCTTGAAGTCTCCACGTACGGTCTAGCTCACTGGTATCTGGTCTGGTAGGAAGAACCTGGAACTGCACAAAAAGATATGCAGAAGTATAGTATGAGTACACCACAATGGTACCCAGTAAGTGCCAAGCCGAACCTCGGTAGAGTAGTGACGAGGTCAGGTTAGGGCCCTACTGGAATAAAAGGAAATGAGGCAGAAAATATAATAATACAATGAAATGACTGAGAAATGAACAACGAGAAATTACAGAAAGGTAACAACACAACAAATAGAGGTAAACAATAGGGGCGCTCCCGAGGTATCGCCTTATAATCCCAAATATAAATACACAACAGGGGGATATCCCGAGATACCGCCTCGTAGTTTCAAAAGTAAATATGAAACATGGGATCTCTCGAGGTATCGCCTCGTAGTCCCAAAAGTAAATATGCAATAGGGGATCTCCCGAGGTATCACCTCGTAGTCCCAAAAGTCAATATGCAATAGGGGATCTCCCGAGGTACCGCCTCGTAGCCCCAAAAGTAAATACACGATAGGGGGAGCTTCCGAGGTGCCGCCTCCTAGTCCCAAAAGTAAACACACAACTCATAACCTATGGAACAACGACTTTACAACAAGGATTCATACAGTTAAAGACTGAATACAAGATCAGGGAGGCAAGTAATTCAACTAAGCATGTTGCACAAATTTCAAGTAAAAGTTAAGACACGCAGACATGCGATACTAGGCTAAACATGACAGCTACACATGCTAAGGCAACTCAGTAAGAAATTTAAAAGAAGACTACTCAGCAAGAACCAAAATTTCCACATTTAGCCATGTACGCACTCGTCACCTCGCGTACACGGCGCTCACATATAACAAATTGTTACAATAGTACCAAATCCTAAGGGATTTTCCCCACTTAAGGTTAGACAAGTTACTTACCTCAAATCTCGCTCAATTAGTCGATAAGAATGCCTTTCCCTCGAATTTCCGACTTCGAACGACTCAAATTTAGCCAAAACAATTACATACTATAAATATAACTACAAGAAACTAATTTTATTAATGAAACTATGACTTTTGCAATGAATTGAAAACTCGGCCACAAAATATGAACACCCATTCGACCACGAGTTCAACCATACCAATTTTACCAAAATCCGACATCAAGTCGACCTTCAAATCCTTAAATCTTATTTTTAAATCCCTATGCTCAAATCCTCAAATTTTACCTAAAAAATACATAATCTAGTCGAAATACTCAATGATAATTCAATATTATTGACTAACAATGATCACAAGTGACTTACCTCAAGTTTTCCCGTGGATGCTCGCTCAAAAATCGCCTCAACCCGTGTTTGGAAGGTCCAAAAATGACAAAATGTCGGACCCCTTCTATTTTTGTAGCCTGACAAGCGTTTCCGCTTTTGCGGAGTACTTAACCGCATCTGCGGTCTCACAGATGCGAGGTACTCCCCACTTCTGCGGCTTCTTTAGCTTCTGCGGACAAGAGGTCTGCTTCTGCGACCTCGCTTTTGCGGTCGCCACTGCCGCTTCTGAAGAACCAGCTGCCCCTCTTCACTCCGCATCTGCGACGCCTGGCTCGCAGATGCGGAAAGCTTCACGCACCTGCGACGCAGCCCCAGGCCAAGCCCCAAATCATCTTCTGTGCCTTTCCAGCCACACCTGCGACAACACACCTATGAGAATAGTTCTGCAGGTGCAATTGCACCAGAAGGTAGAAAATCCCAGCTTTGCTCTAAGTGCAATTTCGATCTGTTAACCATCTGAAACTCACCCGAGGCCCCCAGGACCTCAACCAAATAAACTAACAATTCCTAAAACATCATGCTAACTTAATCAAGCCTATAAATCACATCAAACAATGCTAAAAATATGAATTGTGCATCTATTCAAGCCTAATGAACTTTAAAACTTCAAACTTCTACATCCGATGCCGAAACCTGTCAAATCAAGTTCGATTGACCTCAAATTTTGCACACAAGTCATAATTGACATTACGAACCTACTCCAATTTCTGGAATCGGAAACCGACCCCTATATCAAAATGTCCACTCCCGGTCAAACTTTCCAAAAATCATCCAATTTTCCAACTTCCGCCAATTGACGCTAAAATGACCTACGGACCTCCAATTCAACATCCGAACATGCTCCTAAGACCAAAATCACCTTACGGAGCTATTGGAACCGTCTAAACTCTATTTCAGAGCCGTCTTCATACAATTCAAACTACGGTCAATTCCTAGAACTTAAACTCCCAATTTAGGGACTATGAGTCCCATCTCACTCCAAAACCAAAAACAATCCTCCCGCCTGGTCACGTAACCCAAAAATGAAATAGAGGGAGCGATAAATAGAGGTTCGGGACTAATACTCTCAAAATGACCGGCCGAGTCGTTACATCCTCCCCCTCTTAAAACAAACGTTCGTCCTCGAACGAGTATAGAGACATATTTGAAGTGGTGAGAAGACGAGGATAACGGCTGCGCATATCATGCTCGGTCTCCCAAGTTGCCTCCTCGACCGGATGACCCCTCCACTGAAACTTCACTGAAGCGATGTTCTTTGACCTCAACTTTCGAACCTTCCTGTCCAAAATGGCCACCGACTCCTCAACATAAGATAGATCCTTGTCCAACTAGACTGAGCTGAAGTCTAACACATGAGACAGATCGACGTGATATTTCTGGAGCATGGAAACATAGAACACTGGGTGAACTACAGAGAGACTAGGTGGTAGTGCACGTCTATAATCCACCTCTCCAACCCTCTCAAGAATCTAAAAAGGCTCGATATACCTAGGGATCAGCTTGCCCTTCCTCCCGAACCTCATAACACCCTTCATGGGCGAAACTCGGAGCAAAACCCGCTCCTCAACCATGAATGCAATGGCGCAAACCTTCTGATCCGCAAAATGCTTTTGCCAGGACTGGGGTATACGAAGTCGATCCTGAATCAATTTAACCTTTTCCAAAGTATCCTGAACCAAGTCTGTACCCAATAGCCTAGCCTCACCTGGCTCGAACCAACCCACCGGAGACCGACACCGTCTACCATACAAAGCTTCATACGGGGCCATCTGAATGCTCTAAGTCCTAAGGGGATTTTCCCCACTTAAGGTTAGACAAGTCACTTACCTCAAATTTCGCTCAATCAGTCGATAAGAATTCCTTTCCCTCGAATTTCTGACTCCGAACGGCTCGAATCTAGCTAAAACAATTGCATACTATAAATATAACTGCAAGAAACTAATTTAATTAATAAAACTATGACTTTAGCAAATAATTGAAAACTCGGCCCAAAACGTCGACCCAGGCCCACGTCTCGGAATCAGGTAAAAGTCACAAAATACGAACACCCATTCGACTACGAGTCCAACCATACCAATTTTACCAAAATTCGACATCAACTCGACCTTCAGATCCTCAAATCGTATTTTCAAATCCCTAGGCTCAAATCCTCGAATTTTACCTCAAAACATGTAATCTAGTCGAAATACTTAATGATAATTCAATATTATTGACTAACAATGATCACAAATGACTTAGCTCAAGTTTTCCCGTGAATGCTCGCTCAAAAATTGCCTCAACCCGTGTTTGAAAGGTCCAAAAATGACAAAATGTCGGACCCCTTCTGTTTTTGTAGCCTGACCAGTGTTTCCGCTTTTATTGGTACTTAATTGCATCTGCGGTCTCACAGATGCGAGGTCATCCTTGCTTCTGCGACTTCTTTCTCTTCTTTGGACAAGAGGTCCTCTTCTGCAGCCTCGCTTTTGCGGTCGCCACTACCGCTTCTGCGGAACTAGCTTCCCTCTTCACTCCGCATCTGCAGCGCCTGGCTCATACCTGCGGACTCGCAGATGCGAAAAGCTTCATGCACCTGCGATGCAGCCCCATGCTAAGCCCCAAATCTGCTTCTTCGCTTTTCCAGCAGCACCTGTGGTAGTACACCTGCGAGAATAGTTTCGCATGTGCGATTTCACCAGAAGGCAGAAAATCCCAGCTTTGCTCTAAATCCGATTTTGATCTGTTAACCATCCGAAACTCACTCGAGGCCCTCGGGACCTCAACCAAATACACCAACAAGTCCTAAAATATCATGCTAACTTAGTCAAGCCTATAAATCATATCAAACAACACTAAAAACATGAATTGCACATCGATTCAAGCCTAATGAACTTTAAAACTTCAAAAGTCAACATTCGTTGCCGAAAACTATCAAATCAAGTCCGATTGACCTTAAATTTTGCACACAAGTCATAATTGACATTACAGACCTACTCCAACTTTTGGAATCGGAAACCGACCCCGATATAAAAAAGTTCACTCCCGGTCAAACTTTCCAAAAATCATCCAATTTTCCAACTTTCGCCAATTGACGCTACAATGACCTACAGACCTCCAATTCAACATCCGAACACGCTGCTAAGACCAGAATCACCCTACAGAGCTATTGGAACTGTCGAAACTCCATTAAAGATCTGTCTTCACACAATTCAAACTACGGTCAATTCCTAAAACTTAAACTCCCAATTTAGGGACTATGAGTCCCATCTCACTCCGTAACCAAAAACAAATCGTTCTGGCAAGTCACTTAACCCAAAAATGAAATAGGGGGAATGATAAATAGGGATTCAGAGCTAATACTCTTAAAACGACCAGCCGGGTCGTTACATCAAATCTTCCTTTAAATAGGGATTCAAATAAAAAGTAACTTGGAACACCCAAGAATCAATTTCAAGTGACGACTCTGAACGATAAAATAATTCCTATTTCAAAATTTTTACTTTAATTGGAAAAACTCTTTAACCCACAACTATCCATAACAAACATATCTTTTTGGGGTTAAAAAGGGGTGTGACAGCTTTGACGACTCTGCTGGGGAACAGGGGCCGAGTTCTGTTTTAGGACTGGTACTTTATTGAGACTATTATGTTCATGTTATGTGCTACGTGTTACATTATTTGGGAGGCCTGCATGTTGACCTGCTTTAGGGTAGATCAGTTGAATGAACAGAGAGAAATTAAAAGGAATGATTTGGTCTAGTGCGTACGGTTTTTAAAGATTAATTTTCATAAAAATAAAAAAAGGAGAAAAATAGTCTGTTTTATCGAACTATGCGGGTTTGATTCTCACCGAATGTGAGATACGTAGGCAACCTCCATCGGGTTCGGCCCCTATTTTTCAAAAATAAAATAAAATTACGTATGTGCATGAAAATTTTCAAGAAATAAAAGGAATAAATATAGCTATTTGTGGTCACCTTTTACCGTTTTGCTCTCGTATCCGGCCGTTTTGCCAAGACAACCTTAAAATCTTCCTTGAAAGTGCTGAAGGGTCATTTTGTCAGAATGACTACTTTGTCCAATTTTTTGTTCGCTTTTTATCATTTTTCCTTCTGTACGACTAATTTGCCAAAGACAGCCTTAAACCTTCTACGGAAGTACCGAAAGATTGTTTTCGTAAAAATAGCCATCATTGCTAGTTTTGTCTAGTCGTATTCGTCAAGATAACCTTTCGACTTCTCTCGGGAGTAACAAAGGGTTGTTTTTCGTAAAAATAGCCATTTTTTATCATTTTGTCTCTATGTTTGGTCATTTTTGTCGAGATGGCCCTTTAAGTCTCTCGGGAGTACCAAAGGGTCATTTTTGTAATAATAGCCATTTTTTTACTTTTTATCATTTCACCTTTTGTGTCCTGTAATTTCAAAAAATAATAATGAAAAATAGATTGAGTACTAAATTGGCATTTTACTAAAAAATATGTTGCATATAGTTTAGGTAGGCCCTCATCCCTTTTATCTTATTCTTAGGTTCTCATGAATTCTCAACAAAAAAGCAGTCAGAAAAGGCTGAGGGACGAGACACCTCCTATGTTCTTAATCAGAGATAAGACCCCGAGTAGTCTCAGTAATTGGTGGGCCAGTTTCGCCACATAGGAAAGTAATCAAGTTTTTAAACAACTCAAGTTTCTTACGAACATTATGAGAGTTAAGCCTAATAGAGATTTAATTGAGGCCCTAGTGGGTTTTTGGGACCCTGTGAACAATGTCTTCAAGTTCAAAAATTGTGAAATGACGTCTACATTAGAAGAATTAAGGGGGTTTACAGGATTGGGGAGAAACCTTCGTGGGAAGAAGCTTGCGGCTCCGAGAAAAGTTGGCTTGAACAACCTTTTGAAGAAGTTATGCCTCCATCGAATTCCAATGGGCCGCTTGAACGAAGGTTGGGTTCCATTGGGATATTTTTATGATAGATTTGGATATGTGAAAGGGTTGAGAACTTCTCGGGCTCAGAATTCGTCAACCAATTGAGTTACTACGCCTGGAGGGAGTTGAGAATCTTCGCGTTTATGATATCATTTTTGGGAATCATGGTCTTTCTAGAGCGTGGTGGGCGCATCATAATTCGATTGGTTGCGATCGTCTCGTTTCTGCAAAGTAGAGTGGATCATACTATTCTTCCGATGATTCTTGGAGATATTTTTTGAGCTTTGACCTGTTGCCAAGAGGGCGAAGATTACTTCATAGGATGCAACATCCTGTTGCTGATGTGGTTCATAGAGCACCTTTATCATTATACAATAGTAGCAAATTTTAGTGATAATTGACTGAATTACATTGGATGTCACCCAAACAGGGCCGCGAGTTGTAATCTTCCAGAGGAGGTAGGGGCCTGGCGGACACTACTTGGTTCATTGACTACTGATAGAATCACTTGGAACTATAATTGGTTTATTTCTGCTAGGGTCATGTATATGTCGACGTATCGCCCATTGTTTTTACTCATGGGTTTTAGAGGTTTCCAAACCTACGCACGCCTACATGTCATGCGCCAGCTAGGGAGAGAGCAAAAGAGGCCCCAGATTGAGGACATGCGTCCGTTTGTGTGAGAATTCAAGGGAGAGGAACTTCCAAGGGAGTCATATGCACAAAAGGTTTGGTTCGGTAGCAGGTTTTCTAACTTGGACAAGATGGTAGCCGATTGTGAACGTGGAGAGGTGAGCCTCACGTATCTTGAGTGGTTTCACAATCAGGCAATCCCAATGCGAAGTCCAGAAAGATCCATAAGAAATGCATTTGATTGGGAGGCTTAGATTCATAACAAAGATGGGTTGGCTATGGAAGAGATGAAAATGGATTATGAATCAACCTTTGGAGCAATACAAGAAGAGCTAGGCATCGCTAAAGTGGACATGGATCTGTAGTATGATGCTTTCGAGAAAGAGAAAGCTCAGTGGGAATGAGAGAAGCAAGCACTCAAGGCCCACATTAGGCTGAAAAATAAAGTCATAACCATTCAGCAACAAGACGAAAGAGAAGCCCAGATCAAGGTGGTCCTTGATCATGAGCGCAGAGGTTTTGCTCCATTAATCCAAGATCTAAGGGATCAGATAGGGGAGTTGAGTCAAATATGGAGCGTCAGATCGTCGAGTTTGAAATAGAAAGACATCACTACCAAAAGGTAATCGATCGGTTAGCGGGGGAGTAACTAGAAGCTCGGCGCTAGAGAGATATGGCCGTGGAGCGCGAGAACATTGCTGTGGATCTAGCCGAAACATGTGGTCAGAGAAATCAAGAGTTACATTTGGCTCAGGAGCACATTAAGGGAAAGATCCTCGAGGTAGCCACATATACCTCCCGAGCATGCAGGATTTGCTAGGGAATGACGCCTAAGCGGTTTGCAGAAGTATCATTAAACCTCGCACGTCACATATCTACATACTTAGAGAAGATATATCGCGATGTTAGGGCTCAGCCACAGGAATAAATGCCTTGACTTCAGTGATGCCGGCAGATTCTCCTGTAGAGATCAGAGTTTTCTTTTAGTTGGCAGTCCACTTTGATTGTTCTTTTGTTGTCTTTGAGTCTATAAGAGTCTTTTGGTGTTTTGAGTCTTGTTGTTCTTCCCTTTATCTTAAAAAGTCTGTTTGAGTCAAGTCTGGTCTTGTTTAAATGTTTGTCTTTATGTAAATTTTGTTTTTGAGTTCTGTATCAAAAACAAAAAATCTGGAAATCAATGAAAAAGATATTGTTTTAGAAAAATTCGAAAATGAACCAAAAGGATTTTTTTTTAAATATAAAAAAGAAATTGGTCATGTCCTGATTCATGCGGTGACATGATACGTAGGCAACCTCCAAAAGGTTTGATCGAAATATTTTTCAACAACTCTAAAATGAGGGATCAAATTGTGGTGAGTGAAAAAAAAATGAAAAAAGAGAAAAAAATAAGAACGTCAATAAGCATCAAACTTATAAGCCGGAATAAAATATGAAGCCTTCCAAAAGTATGTTAGAAGTGGTGATAATGTTAGGAGCCTGATATATTACGTGTGATTCATATCTATAAAATGCTTAGCCCTAACACGTTTGTTGTCTCTTAACTAATAAACTTAAGATGGTTGATATGTGGTAAAACTGGCAACACTTCATTACTTCACCAGATCTAAGAGAAAAGTAGCAATGACTAACAATGATAAAATCGAGTTGGTTAGTGACAACCCCTAGGGTCAGTCAGTTGAGCATGAGTCGGAGGAAGCAAGAAGATTGAAACAACTACTGTTTGATATGTATCAGGCTTGGGTCTTCGATCAGCCTCCGTCTCAGGGTCCCTCCGAGGGAACTTCCACCCTACCCCTGGCTACTTAACCGCCACTCCATGCAACGAGCGATCACATTTTACCACTAGGGTAATTGCAAAATTACAGCTTCCCTACTACCCCTGGTACCTCTAATGTTCGACCTCCAGCCGCACCTATCAGGAACAACCCCCTCGTCATGTCTGGCACGCCGACATATATAGTCCTGCCACCACCTCCTGTGACGAGGACAAACAATGAGCCACTATCCCATGCTTATGATAGCCAGTACTACTCTCTAAATACGGCTTCAGGGTCTCAACTCCATATAATCAGACTCCTCAGTATGAGTCACCAGTGGAAAATTAAAAGCATGTCAAGGTGGTAGATCCGGATGAGATGGCCAGAAAAATGGAAAGTCTTGATCAGAACATAAAGAACATACAAGGACTAGGTGGTCACAAAAGCGTTTCCTTCAATGATCTATGCATGTTCCCTTACATCCATTTGCCACCGGGGTTCAAGATCCCGAAATTTTAAAAATATGGCGACCCTATCGCCTGCTTGAAAAGGTATTGCAACAAGCTGAGGGGTGCAGGAGGAAAAGAAGAACTGCTGATGGCTTATTTCGGGGAGAGTCTGGTGGGAGTAGCCTCTGAATGGTTCATTGACCAAGATATCTCCCACTGACATGTTTGGGACGACATGGCCCAGGCCTTCATAAAATAATTTAGGTATAACATGGATATTGCACTAGATCGCAATTCCCAATCCAATATGAAGAAAAAGTCGACTAAAAGCTTTAGGGAGTATGCCATCAAGTAGAGGGAGCAAGAGACTAGAGTTAAGGCACCCATGGATCACCACGAGTTGATCACTGTTTTTTTGGAGGCTCAAGATCCTGGTTACTTAAAAACTATGATGTCCTCAATGGGTAGACCTTTTGCAGAGGCGATCAAGATAGGGGAGATGGTCGAAAATCGCTTCAAGACTGGCAGAATTGTAAGTCAAGCTGCTCTCAAAGACACCACCCAAGCAATCCAAAATGGGTCGGGAAGTTTGGCAAATAGAAAGAAGAGATATGAAAGGTCCATGATGACTTCGGGGTTTAGAGAAGTTCAAAGAGGGGTTTCATATCCAGCAGGGGCAGTCCAGCTACCCTGAACATTATTATCTCCCACCAATTCCTCAATACTCTATGGGCCCTCCACAATACAGAGTGTTTAATGCCCAGTCTTATGCTCGACCGCCCAATCAATAGGTTCGGGCACCAGCTCCAAGGATCCCCCGACCTCAACAGCAAAATTTTCGGGACCCTACAATGCTCGTCACATGCAAGATTATGGTCGAGAGTACAGGTTGGTGGAAATATTCACTCTAATGGCTGAATCATACTCTAGTCTGTTCCAGAAGGTAAAGCAGATGGGCGTGATTGGACCCATCGCTCCCCACCACATGCATCCTGATTCACATGGATTTCAAGCAAATTCTAGATGTAAATATCATTCAGGTGCTCGGGGCATATCACTGAAGACTGTTGGACTCTGAAAAGAGCCATAGAAAGACTTTGCGCTGAAAAGTTGATTGTGATGACAAATGGTGAGGACCCTCCTAATGTGACAAACAACCGGTTACCATCACACAATGTTCTTCATTTTATGGGAATGATTAGCAGAGATCAAGAATACAAGCTAGTTGGTCGAGCAGAAATGATAGTGGGAATGATTCAAGAAGGAACAGGACTGGAATTAAGTCCAAACCGAGATGTGCCGTTGAACGTGAAATGCGCGCACAGCTCAAAGAAGGCAACTTTATTTGTTCCAAAAATTTCAAGGTTGGAAGTCCGCTCCTGTGTTCTAAGCACGAGGTTGTATGTCCTGGGAGGCCACCCCATCATGAGTCAGAATCAAGGTGGTACAAAAGGTATAATAGAGCCGATCATAATAAAAAAAGCCGTGCAACCCCGTGTGACAAACATAAAAGCCGTTCCTTGGAACTATAAAAAACTGTGGTGACCTACAAAGGTAAGGAAATCATAGAAGAACTGGGGGGAAATAGGAGGTTTGACTCGATCAGGGAGGTGTTACTCTCCAAAAGAGTTGAAGAAAGCCAACCAAATCCGAGAAGGCCAAATGCCAATAAAGAAACCAGCCACTGAATAAAAGGCAAAAGAGTTTTTGAAAAAATGAAATTTCAGGATTACTCAATCATTGACTAGCTTGATTCCTACCCAACTATCTCTTCTATCTATGCTCATACATTCAGAAGAGAATGCCTATGTACTAATCAAGATCCTGAACGAGGCACATGTCTCAGAGAAGACCACAATGAATTGGCTAACAACCTTTTTGAGGTGAAAAATATCTCTTTTACTGATGATGAACTCCCCGAGGAGGGAGCCGGGCACAATAGGGCTTTGCATCTGATTGTCAAATGGGAGGGTCACTATGTAAAGTGAGTCATGGTTTATGGAGGCTCGAGCGTAGATGCATTCCCTCTCTCTACCTTGCAAAGCATGAAGATCAATATAGACATAATCAGACCCAACAATGTCCGCATTCAAGCTCTTGATGGCTTAGCGAGAGACACCATTGGGGAAATCAGCCTCACCATGACAATTGGGCCAGTTGATTTTGAAATTGTCTTTCAATTAGTGGACATGGAAACTTCTTATAAATTTCTTCTTGGAAGACCATGGATTCATATGGCTCGAGCTGTGCCATCCACCTTACATCAGATTCTCAAGTTCGAACATGACATGTAAGAAATTATTGTTCACGGAGAAGACGAGTCATCCATTTATAAAGATCCATTAATCTTGTGTATTGAGGCCAAGGAAGGGTGTGAATCTATTGTCTATCAGGTTTTCAAAATGATTGTTGTGGACCATGTTGAGGAAGGAAAGCCCATTTTTCATCCTTGTCTTTCCGCCATATCTTTGATAGTGGCTGTACTTATGCTGAGACAAGGTTATGAGCTAGGAAAAAGCTTGGGGGCATCATTGCAAGGAATTTCATAACCCATTTCTCCGTTCAATAACAAGGGTACTTTTGGCATAGGTTTCAGGCCAAGACAGCAGATGAAGACAAAGCCAATATTCACAAAACTAGGCAAGCCGATATTCACAATAAAATTAGGTAGTTTGTATTAAATATTAGATGAAGCAAGTTTAACAGTAATAACTCTCATAAATAGCCGATATAAACAACCGTGACTCGAATACAATTTATCCAAAACCCGGGTGTCACTGAGTACATGAGTATCTATAAAATAACATAGTCTGAAACACCGTCTAGAAAGGTAGAGTAGCATAAGTAAAACTAAGAGATAGAGGAGGAGAGTCAAGGTCTGCGGATGCCAAAGCAACTACCTCGATGATCTATGAACGAGCAAAAACTCCAAGATTAGCAACCACCGTGCCCGAAAACACATGGATCTGCACACGAAGTGCAGGGTATAGCGTGAGTACAACCAACTCAATAAGTAACAAGTCTAACATTTGGACTGAAAGCAGTGACGAGAATAACCAATACAACAAAAATACGGAGTTTAATAATACAGAAAATGTAGACATGCTTTCAGGTTTAACAGTTAAGTTCAACATAGATAAAATATGCCAAGTGTGACTGATATGAGGAATATGACATCTCTATATCTATATTCAAATATGAATAATGTATGTAATGCAACACAATGAAAGCCTCAAGTACTCACAGTCTCAGAGCACTCAATTTGTCTGTCTCAATTCTCGCTCGTCATACTCAGTCACTCAGCACTGTGCGATACCTACTGGGCATGCAGCCTGATTCACATCTAGCCATAAGGCCTGGTATGGCACGCAACCCGATCCACATATAGCCAAAAGGCTTGTTGCGACGTTCAACCCAATCCACATATATCCATAAGGCTTGTTGCGATGTGCAACCCGATCCACAAATCTCACTCATAGCACGACTCTCAGGCCCCAACTCAGTCATCAATCTCTCCAGTCTCTCGGGCTCACAAATCTCATGCCAATTAGCCCAAATAATGATATATAACACAACAATAATAGTAACAAAGACAGAGATATGATATGCAAATAGTGGATGTGGATGAGTACAAAATTGCCAGCTAAGCAAATAATTCAACATCAGAAATGACCACAGTGGGTCTCAACAGGATAAACATATAGCCTAACATGATTTATAACATGAATTGGTAGCGCAATTACTCTATCACATAGAGATCACATGAATGGCTACAAAGTCTGATGACTGACTACACAGTACCACAGAATCAACCGGATCACAATTTCTATGGTGCACGCCCACGCGGTCGTCACCCAGCATGTGCGTCACCTCAAGACCAATCACATAACACGTAATTCAAGGTTTCCTACCCTCAGAACCAAATTTAAAAGTATTACTTACCTCAAACCGTGCAAATCTCTACTCCAATATGCCCTTGCCTCGTGAATCGGCCTCCGAACGCCTCGAATCTAGTCACAAACAACTCGATACAATCACCACAAGCTATAGGAATCAATTCCATATGAAAATTCTAAGTTTTTAATCAAAAGTCAAAAAGTCAACTCAAAAGTCAACCCCGGGCCCACGTCTAGAATCCAACAAAAGTTACAAAATTCGAACATCCATTCAACCATGAATCCAACCATACCAAATTTTCTAAATTCCGACACCAAATCTTCATTCAAATCCCCAAATTTAAGTCTCCTATCCCTAGCCTAAAACTCCAAAAATTCCACCTTAAAAACACATAAACTAGGTGGGAAATTCAATGGGTATTCAATATTATTGAATAAAAATGATCAAAAGTGGATTACCTCAAGAAATCACTTGAAACCCCTCTCAAAAATCATCTTAATCCGAACTTGTAAAGTCCAAAAATGATTAAAACCTTGGAACCCTTCAAATTTAAAGTCAACTCTCGGTCAAACTTCTCAACTCTCCAAACTTCTAATTTTCCAACTTTTGCCATTTCAAGCTAAAATCACCTACGGACCTCCAAAACAATATCTGGACACACTCATAAGTCCAAAAATACCATACGGAGCTATTGGAACCATTAAAACTCCATTTCGAAGCCGTTTACACATAAGTGAACATCCGATTAACTCTTTCAACTTAGGCTTCTAACCTTGAAACTAAGTGTCCAAACTCATTCTGAAACATCCTGGAACCAAACCAACTACCCCGGATAATAGCAATTGAGCAAAGAATAAGCAGTAAATGGGAGAACAGGGTTATAACACTCAAAATGACCGATCAGATCGTTACATCCTCCCCCTCTTAAACAAACGTTCGTCCTCGAACTGGTCTGGAATCATACCCGGAGTCTCAAATAGGTGTGGATATTTGCTCCGTATCTCCCGCTTGGTCTCCCAAGTATCCTCCTCGACTGGCTGACCTCTCCATTGCACCTTCACTGAATCTAGGTTCTTTGACCTCAACTTTCGAACCTGCCGGTCCAAAATGGCCACCGGCTCCACATCATAAGTCAAATCACTATCCAATTGAATTGTGCTGAAATCCAAAACATGAGACGGATCGCCGACATACTTCCGGAGCATGGATACATGAAACACTTGATGACTACTCAATAGATTAGGCGGCAATGCAAGCCTGTAAGCCACCTCCCCAATCCTCTCAAGCACCTCAAACGAGCCAATATACCGAGGGCTCAACTTTCCCCTCTTCCTGAACCGCATAACACCCTTCATGAGTGAAACTATGAGTAGTACCTTCTCCCCCACCTTGTAAGCAACATCATGAACCTTCCGATCAGCGTAGATCTTCTGTCTAGACTGCTCTGTGCGAAGCCAATCTTGAATCAACTTAACCTTGTCATAAGCATCCTAAACCAAGTTAGTACCCAATAGTCTAGCCTCACCTGACTCAAACCAACCCACCGGAGATTGACACCGCCTTCCATACAAAGCCTCATACAGAGCCATATGAATGCTCGATTGGTAGCTGTTATTGTAGGAAAACTCGGCAAGTAGTAGAAACTGATTCAAAGAACCCTCGAAATCTATGACACAAGCACGTAGCTTATCCTCCAATATCTGAATAGTGCACTCGGAATGCCCGTCCATCTGAGAATGAAATGTTGTACTCAACTCAACCTGTGTGCCTAACCCTCGTTGCACTACTCTCCAAAACTGTGATGTAAACTGCGTGCCCGATCTGAAATAATGGACACCGACACACCGTGAAAGCGAACAATCTCGTAGATGTAGATCTCAACCAACCGCTCTGAAGAATAAGTAGTCCTAACAGGAATGAAATACGCAGACTTGGTCAACCGATCCACAATAACCCAAATAGCATCAAACTTCCTTGAAGTCCGTGGGAGCTTGATTACGAAGTTCATGGTGATATGCTCCCATTTCCACTCCAGAATCTCAAGTCTCTGAAGCAATCTGCCTGGTCTCTGATGCTCATACTTCACCTGCTGACAATTTAGGCACCGAACTACAAACCCCACTGCATCCTTCTTCATCCTCCTCTACCAATAGTGCTACCTCAAGTTCTGATACATCTTTGCGGTACCCAGATGAATGGAATATCGCGAACTGTGGGCCTTCTCAAGAATCAACTCACGTAGTCCATCGACATTGGGTACGCAGATCTGACCCTGCATCCTTAACACCCCATCATCACCAATAGTAACCTCCTTGGCATCACCGTGCTGAATCGTGTCCTTAAGGACAATCAAATGTGGATCATCATACTAACGCTCTCTCATGCGATCATATAAGAAAGACCGAGAAACCACACAAGTTAGAACCCGACTGGGCTCCGAAACATCTAAATCTCACGAGATGATTGGCCAGGCCTGAATTTGATTCAAGCGATCTCTCACCAATCGGAATAAAAACAAGGCTTCCCATACTCACTACCTTCCTACTCAAGACATCGGCCACCACATTAGCCTTCCTGAGATGACACAGAATGGTAATATCATAGTCCTTTAGCAGCTCTAACCATCTCTGCTGCCTCAAATATAGATCCTTTTGTTTGAACAAGTGCTTGAGACTCCGATGATCCGTAAATACCTCACAAGATACACCGTAGAGATAATGCCTCCTAATCTTCAATGCATGAATGATGGCCGCCAACTCCAAATTATGAACAGGGTAGTTCTTCTCATAAGGCTTTAACTGGCGCGAAGCATATGCAATCACTCTACCCTCCTGCATCAAGACACATCTAATACCAATCTGAGAAGCATCACAATACACTGTATAAGATCTTGACGCTGAAGGCAAGACTAGAACTGAAGTTGTGGTCAAGGTAGTCTTGAGTTTCTGAAAGCACTCCTCACACTCATCCGACCACCTGAATGGATCGCCCTTCTGGGTCAATTTGGTAAAAGGCATTGTAATGGATTATAAACCCTCCACGAAGCGATGATAATATCCAGCCAAGCCAAGAAAACTACAAATCTCAGTAGCTGAAGACGGTCGGGGCCAAATCTGAACCACATCTATCTTCTTTGGATCCACCTAAATCCCCTCGCTGGACACCACATTCCCTAAGAACGCCACTGACCTGAGCCAAAACTCACACTTGGAGAACTTGGCATAATGCTTCTTATCCCTCAATCTCTGTCGTACAATCCTCAAATGTTGTGCGTGCTCCTCCTGGCTACGTGAGTACACCAGGATGCCATCAATAAATACTATGGCAAACGAATCAAGATATGGCTGGAATACACTGTTCATCAGATGCATGAATACTGCTGGGGCGTTGGTCACCCAAAAGGCATCACAAGGAACTCATAATGACCGTAGCTGGTCCTAAATGCCGTCTTCAGAATATTCGAGTCAGGAATATTCAACTGGTGATACCCAGACCTCAAATCGATCTTAGAAAACATCCTCACTCTCTGAAGCTGGTCAAATAAATCATTAATGTGCGGCAAAGAATATTTGTTCTTGATTGTAACTTTGTTCAACTGCCTATAGTCGATGCACATCCGCATAGTACCATCCTTTTTCTTCACAAATAGAATCGTTGCACCCCAAGGCGATATACTAGGCCGAATAAACCCCTTATCAAGAAGCTCCTGAAGCTGCTCTTTAAATTTCTTTAACTTTGCTGGTGCCATATGATACCGAGGAATAGAAATAGGCTAAGTTCTCAGCACCAAGTCAATACCAAAATCAATATACCTATCAGGTGGCATGCCCGAAAGGTCAGTAGGAAACACATCCGGAAAGTCTTGCACTACCGGAACAGAATCAATAGTAGGAGTATCAGCACCAACTTCTCTCACAAAGGCTAAATATGACAAACACCTCTTCCCAACCATCCGCTGGGCCTTCAAATATGAAATCACCCTGCTGGGAACATAATCTAGAGAACCTCTCCACTCGATCCTTGGCAACCCCGGCATCGCCAACGTCACAGTCTTAGCGTGACAATACAGAATAGCATGGCATGGAGACAAGCAATCCATGTCCAAAATCACGTCAAAATCAACCATACTAAGCAATAAGATATCAAATCTAGTCTCCAATCTCCCAATAGTCACCACACACGATTGATACTCACAATCCATAATAATAGTATCACCCACCAGCGTAGACACACAAACAAGTGAGACTAAGGACTCACGGGGCATATCCAAATAATGAGCAAAATGTGATGATACATACGAATAAGTAGAACCAGGGTCAAATAATATAGAAGCATTTCTGTGGCATACTGAGACAATACCTGTGATCACTATATCTGAAGCAACGGCCTCTGTCCTAGCAGGAATAGCATAGAATCGAGCCTGACCCTACCTGATCGGCCTCCCCCTTTAGGGAGACCTCTAGCTGCCTGAGCCCCATCCCGATCTGGCTACGCGAGTGGTGAAGTGACTGATGCAGAAGACGTAGCTTGACCCCTCTGCTGAACCGGACCTCCCAAGAGATGGGGACACTGCCTCCTGATATGCCCAAGCTCCCCAGACTCGTAGAAACCCCGATCCGTCAATGGTGGTGGGGACTGAATCGGACCCCGAGAACCAAAATAACTACTTGAGGAACCTGGTGCAACACCCCGTAACTCTAAGTATATTGGGAGAAAATCGCAGTTACATTTAACCAAAGTTTTCAGTAAAACTTATGAACGTAACTTGTGATGACTTTCATTGACTTTTGTTTCACAACTCGCTTGACTTCAAAACATAACTCACGGTTGTCATACGACTAATATAAATCATAACATAATCTCCTTATCATGTTAAACACCCTAGTTTCACCCCAAAAGTACATGTTATAACATTCCCAACTTCTCGACTTTCGACGAAATATTGTTTTCTTTAATTCCTTTAGCTTCTGAACCTTCCAACCCTCTTTGTACTTGTTGTTCATGATCTTCAATATTTGTAACCTCCGAGGTAATTTGATTAGCTTACTTTATATACTTTCAAATATTATCTCATTTTTGGTCCTATATTAGTTTCTTACGATGCACTTTTACGTACGAAATTATAGGGTGTAACAAATATCCTCAGGTTGTGCAGTCTGTCCCTGCACCGATCAATTAATTCATTGGGGTCCTCATGTCGCTCACCTCCAAAAATAAGAGGACGAAGCCTGGTCCATCTGTCTAATAGCTTCTGCGGATCGGCAGCCGCAATTGGTCTGGGCTCAGGTATAGCTACTGCAACTGGCTGAGCTCTGCCCACGGGTAGTGCGCCCGGGGTCTGATATACGGCATCTGCATGCCTTGGAGCCTAAGCGGTAGGGGTCTGTGCTCCCCCTCCCACCTGAGATATGGCTGGGTCTAATGGAAATAAACCAGTCTGAGTTGTGGTATCCATGAACCACAATATACGACCCATGACCTCCTGGAATCCCGGTGCGGACATGAAATCCAACGGGACTGGATCTGCTGTAGGCACCTCGCCCTTCTCCTCAATAATAGGATCCTCTACTAGATTAACTGGTGGCATGACTGGAACAACTCTAGGATGCCCTCGTACTCTACCACGAGCTGGAGCCCTCTCTCGGCCTCTGCCTCGACCTCTATCAACAGGGGGAGCAGCTCCTCCAAGGTATGGAACATCCGCTACACGCGTTCTCACCATCTGTGATAGAATAAGAGAAAGATACTTAGTACCACATCAATTGCACGATAGGAGATGAAGTTTCCTAATACCCTATAGCATCTCGAAGATAAGTACGGACGTCTCCGCACTGATCTGCAAGACTATATTAGGCTTGCACATAAGTTGTGAGACCTACGTGAACCTAGTGCTCTGATACCATGTTGTCATGACCCAATTCTCTTACAAGTCCTGATAGCGCCCAGCGCCTCCGCTAGACAAGCCAACAGTGAACTAACCACGTGATTTCTTTTTTAATAAATTTCCAAATAATTAAATTTTTTCCTTAAAAAAAATATTAAGAAGTAGAAAATTTAAATAAATAAAACGAAAGCAGCTGAGTGCAATCATAACCATAGTAATAATCCAAAGCCACAAAGACTACTAGTGTGTGCCAAGACCCAGTGTCACAAATGTATGAGCACTAATAGATTATACAAAACTCTAGCTAGTGTCTGAAATGAAAATAGATAGAAATGAACGCAAAGGAGAGACTCTAGGTGTTGTGGGATGGCTCAGGAAGCAGCTCACCACTAGACCTCCGAGTAATGGGGTTGTGCGCCGGTGTGATCGCCAGATGCACCTGCCTTAGATCCTACACGGTCAGTGCAGAAGTGTAGCACTAGTATATAAACAACATGTACCTAGTAAGTATCAAGTCTAACCTCAGAGAAGTAGTGATGAGGGGTCGACATCGACACTTACTATGAGCTAACAATAAAAATACATAAGCTATAAATAAGCATGGGCTATGTATATAACTACAACAATTCAATAACAACCAGGAAGTAAATAATTCCTTTACACATGCTAAATCTCAATAACTTTCCGTCTGATATTATTTTAACCTCTCAAGCCATGAAATGATATCAATAAATAATTAAATCCAAGCAAGTGAAATTTGGTTTACAATTCCTCTAAAAAGTCCTAATATAATTTAGGCACTTTAATTAACAAGTAGGGTGCAAACATTGCAAGTGATTCATGATTTGGGTCCTAAACTACCCAAACATAAGCATAAATAGTAGCTACGTACGGACTCCCATCACCTCGTGCGTATGTAACCCCAACAATTAGAAGCAAATAGCAATTTAAATCACCTATGGGGTAAATTCCCTCTTATAAGGTTAGGCAAGAGACTTACTTTGTCTCAAAGCTCGCTTTCTGGTCTCAAATTCGCTCTAAAGTCTCAACTCGGTGCCGAAAATTCAAAACTAGTCAAACGTTGTATAAATAAATCAATATATGTTCCAAAGATCATAATTTAACTATTAGAGTAATTACCCAACCCAAATTAGAAGATTCTTAAAACTCACCCTCGGGCCAATGTTCCCGGATTCCGAAAAGTTTTAAAGAAAGTTGTTACCGGTAACCTCACGAAATCAAATATATAATTTTCACTCAATCACATAACCATTTTCGTGGGTATATCCCATTTTTATCAAAATCTAGGGTTATTCATCTAAACCCAAAATTTTTACAATTTTACATGTTAAAATCTACACATAATCTATGTTTTAAACTCATATTGTATAGAAATCACTTACCTTAAACTCAATTACATGTTAAAATCTACTCATAATCTATGTTTTGTGGCAATACTCTTGAGTTTGGCGACCTGCGTGGCTTGGTCGAGTTAGGGGGATTCAGCTCTAATAGCTTGGTTATGTGGAAATGGATTTCAAAGTGTTCTCGATAGTTTCTACCATGGTTTGAGGTAGATATTTCCTACTGGCATAAGGAGCATGTTGTGTATTGTGATTTTCTCCAGGATGGGATCACATGGGAGGATTCTAATTGATCGAGTATGTATTCTGCTGGTGACTCAGAGTTAATTATGAGATTCTCGTGCTTTGCATATGATGGCATGATAGATGTGGTGTGTTGTGTGGGACCCACTGAGGTCATAATTGCTGTTAAGTTATTTGCTTAATTTGCAGTTACATACTCAGTCATAGTCATTCATTGCATATCATATCTCAATCTTTGTTATCATTTGTTTTCACAATATGTTATCATTGTTTGGGCTGATTAGCATGAGATTTGTGAGCCCGAGAGACCGGAGAGATTGATGACTGAGTTGGGGCATGAGAGCCGGATTGTGAGTGATATTGATGGGATCGAGTTGTACGCCGCACCAGGTTTATTTGATTCATGATAGATCGGGTTGCACGCCGCAACAGGCCATATGGCTATATGTGGATTGGGTTGCACGCCGCAACAGGCCTTATGGCTATTTGTGGATCGGGTTGCACGCCGTAACAGGCCTTATTGATATATGTTAATCGGGTTGCATTTTGAAACATGCCATATGGATATATGTGGATCGGATTGCAAGCCGCAACAGGCCTTATGGCTATATGTGGATCGGGCTGCATGCCGCAGCAGGTACTGTACAGTGCTGAGAAGCTGAGAGTGCTGAGTGATTAAGCATGATGAGTGGGAGTGTGAGAAAGTGATATTGAGTACTCTAAGAGTGTGAGTACATGAGTTCATCGCTGTGATGCATTTGCATTGACTGGTATATTTAACATACGGGCATAGATATGCATTCCCTCATGCTACACGGTATTGTGATATTTATGACTTTACATGCACATTGACATGTAGGCGTAGAGATGTACTTTACTCATGCCATCTAAAAATGAAACATCTTACCTGTTGTTGAAAGTTTTTTTTGAAAAATCATAGTTTTTCAGGTTTACTCATATTTTGGTGATTTCGGTGAAAGATTTGGGTTTTACTATTATACTTGAAAAGCATGCCTATTTTTCCGTAACTATGGACAAGCTGAGCATTATATCCTTGAGTTACTTCTTGTACTATTTTTATTATTCTGTTATAAGTTGTTGTTGGCTATTGGTGTTGGACTCTGATCATTGTCCAAGCTCGTCACTGCTTTCAACCTAAGGTTAGGTTTGTTACTTATTGAGTACATGGGGTCGGTTGTACTCATACTACACTTTTGCACCTTGTGTGCAGATTTTGGATGATGATGTTGCTGTGTATGGCGGGAGTTGGCATTTGAGACGTACCTGCGTTCTAGTTGTAGCTGTCTCTCGTTCTTGGTAGCTTTGGAATTATTAATCTGTTTATGTATTTTTCATGATGTATTTATTTCATACCAGATTTGTAAACTCTAAATCTTAAAAGCTCATGATTTGTACTACTAGTCCTTGGGATTTTGTATAAAAGTTAAGTTATTTCGTCATTTATTTTCTCAGTAAATATCATTTGAATTGGATTGTTGCTAATTGGCTTACCTAGCAGGTTGGGTTAGGTGCCATCACGACTAGTTGGATTTTGGGTCGCGACAGGCAGGTCCGCAGAAGCAGAAGTTTTCTCGCAGAAGCGCACCCGCAAGTACAGGCTAGAGACCGCAGGTGCATGAGGTCGGGTTTCAAGTGTAACTATACAGATGCTGAGATTTGACCGCAAAAGCGGCTAAAAGGTCTGCAAAAGTGAAAAGCCTAGCAGTGTTTAAATTTGAAGGGTTCCAAGGTTTTAATCATTTTTGGACTTCACAAGCTCGGATTAAGGAGATTTTTGAGAGGGGTTTCGAGTGATTTCTTGAAGTAAGCCACTTTTGATAATTTTATTCAATAATCTTATTTACCCATTGAATTTCCCACCTAGTTTATGTGTTTTTAAGGTGGAATTTTGGGAGTTTTGGGTTAGGGATTGGAGAGTTAAATTTGGGGATTTGAGTGACGATTTGGTGTCAGAATTTGGTAAATTTGGTATGGTTGGACTCATGATTGAATGGGTGTTCGAATTTTGTAACTTTTGTTGGATTCGAGACGTGGGGCCGGGGTTGACTTTTTGACTTTTGATTAAGAACTTAGCATTTTCATATGGAATTGATTCATACAGCTTGTGTTGATTGTATAGAGTTGTTTGTGACTAGATTCGAGGCGTTCGGAGGCCGATTCGTGAGGCAAGGGCTTATTGGAGTGGAGATTTGTACGGTTTGAGGTAAGTAACACTTCTGAACTTGGTTCTGAGGGTAAAAACCCTGAATTACATGTTATGTGATTGTTGTTGAGGTGACGCACATGCTGGGTGACGAGCGTGTGGGCATGCACCATAGATATTGTGATCCGGTTGATTCTGTGGTACTGTGTAGTCATCAGACTTTGTATCCATTCATGTGATCTCTATGTGATAGAGTAATTGAGCTACCGATTCATGTTAGAAATCATGTTAGGCTATATATTTATCCTATTAAGACCCAATGTGGTCATTTCTGTTGTTGAATTATTTGCTTAGATGGCAATTTTGTACTTAGACACATCCATTATTTAAATATCATATCTATGTCTCTGTTACTATTATTGTTGTGTTATATATCATTATTTGGGCTAATTGGCATGAGCTTTGTGAGACCGAGAGACTGGAGAGATTGATGACAGAGTTAGGGCCTGAGAGTCATGCTATGAGTGAGATTTATGAATCGGGTTGCACGCCACAACAAGACTTAGGGATTTATGTGGATCAGGTTGCACGCCGCAACAAGCCTTATGGCTATATGTGGATCGGGTAGCACGTCGCAACAAGCCTTATGGCTATATGTGAATTGGGTTGCACGTCGCAACAAGCCTTATGGCTATATGTGGATCGGGTTACAAGGCCGCAATAAGCCTTATGGATATATGTGGATCGGGTTGCATGCCGCGATAGGCCTTATGGCTATATGTGGATCGGGCTGCATGTCGCAGCAGGTACCGTACAGTGCTGAGTGACTGAGTGTGACGAGCGAGAATTGAGACAGTCAGATTGAGTGCTCTGAGAGTGTGAGTACTTGAGGTTTTCATTGTGTTGCATTACATATAGTATTCATATTGGCATATAGATATAGAGATGTCATATTCCTCATATCAATCACACTTGGCATATTTTATCTGTGTTGAACTTAATATTTAAATCTGAAAGGATGTCTACATTTTTTGTATTGTTAAACTCCGTATTTTAGTTGTATTGGTTGAGCTCGTCACTGCTTTCAGCCCAAAGGTTAGACTTGTTACTTATTGAGTTGGTTGTACTCACGCTACACCCTACACTTTGTGTGCAGATCCAGGTGTTTCTGGGCACGGTAGTTGCTGATCTTAGAGTTTTTACTCGTTCGGAGATCATCGAGGTAGCTACTTTGGCGTCCGCAGATCTTGACTCTCCTCCTCTATCTCTTAGTTTTACTTATGCTTTTCTACCTTTCTAGACGGTGTTTCAGACTATGTTATTATATAAATACTCATGTACTCAGTGACACCCGAGTTTTGGGAAAATGTATTCGAGTCGCAGTTATTTATATCGGCTATTTATGAGAGTTATTACTATTAAACTTGCTTCATCTTATATTTAATACAAAATGCTTAGTTTTATTGTGAATGTCGTCTTGTCTAGTTCTGTGATAGGCGACATCATGACATGTTGAGTTTTGGGTCGTGACAAGTTGGTATCAGAGCCTAGGTTACATAGGTCTCACGAGTCATGAGCAGGTTTAGTAGAGTCTTGTGGATCGGTACGGAGATGTCTATACTTATCTTCGAGAGGCTGCCAAACCCTTAGGAAGAACTTCACTTTCTTATATTCTTGTTGTGCGAATTTGTTTATTCCGTGAACTAAACTTATGTTATTTTATTCTCTCACATATGGTGAGAACACGTGCTATCGGATCGGGCAGACGGCCACCAGTACCACTAACTAGGGTTGCGAGAGGACGAGGCCGCGGTAGAGGCCGAGGTGCAGCTAGTACAACAGCTAAAGCAGCACCTGTAGACCCACCTGTTGCTCCAACTCAAGAGAAGGCTCCAGATATGGTTAAGCCGGTGGGACCAGCTCAGGCACCAACTGCGCCCAATGTGATTCTAGGCCTTTAGGAGGCTCTGGCCCAGATATTGACTGTTTGCACTAGCTTTTCTCAGGCGGTTTCAATTCCGGCCGCAACAGCCACTTCTCAGGCCAGGAGAGGTTCTCAAACTCCTGCCGCCCATACTATAGAGCAGGTAGTGCATGGACTTCAGATATTGGGGGTATTGTCAGCCCAGTAGGTTGTAGTTTCTCAGGCCCAGGTGGGTCCCGTTATGAGTGATGAGGAGCAGAAGAGACTAGAGAGATTTGGGAGGCTCAAGCCTTCAACATTCAGTGGGGCTGAGTCTGAGGATTCTCAGGACTTCTTGCATAAGTGCCGGCAGATTTTTTGCACAGCGGGTATTCTGGAGACTAGTGGGGTCTCATTTACTACTTTTTAGCTGACAGAGGCAGCCTTTAGATGGTTGGTGGTCTATGAGCGGAGCAGGCCAGCCGATGCTGCACCACTTTCATGACATGAGTTCTCCGTTCTCTTCTTGGAAAAGTTTGTGCCACCAACCCGTAGGGAGGAGTTGCGTAGGCAGTTTGAGCAGCTATGCTAGGAGGGCATGTCTGTGACCTGGTATGAGATGAGATATTCAGAGTTAGCTCAACATGCGATCTGGTTAGTTCCACTGAGAGGGAGAGGATTAGGATGGTCATTGATGGCCTCAGCTATCAGTTGCATTTTGTTATGACTCGGGAGAATGCATCAGGTTCTAGGATCAATGAGGTGGTTGATATTGCTCGACGACTAGAGTTATATGGGCATTTTTGCGAGACTGCGCAGGCTGCTAGGTGACAAGTAGGTGTGTCACCTACTTGCTTAAATGAGAGTCCAAAAATGGGCCATTTCGGGTCGTCCGAAAGGCCTTTTAAAGGCCTATTTTATTATATATTAGTCTGAAAATAGGGCATAATAACCAGACACAAGCTCTGCAAAAATCCTCCCAAACATTTCCCACAAACCCTAATTGATTTTCTCTCCCTTTCAAGTTCTAATTGGAGGTAAAACCTAGAGTTTGAAAAACCAAGATAGGAACTGAGTTATCCAACAAATAAGGTGAGTTTACTGCTCTCTTTCATCAATTCTTTCTACTATAAATTCATAGTAAGTCGTTCTATGCTTGTAAGAACTCACAAGACGGTGATCTGAGGCCGTGAGTTCGAATTATTCACTTGTAGCAGACTGTTTTGTGGACTGTTTTGTGTTGCTGTTGGGCTGCATGTTTTATTAATGTTTTGTGGGGTTTTAAAGGGGGAAGGGGGTGGATAAACAACATATAAATGTAGTGTGGTGGGCTGGTCGTTCGTCGTAACATTTCCGGGTCATTTGACACTACTACGGTGGACGTTTTGTGTATGAAGAGATTGGGGTTTGTTGGGCTATTTTGTAGTATTTGATGGTGTATATAAGGCTGGAAAATAATTTATATATGTTGTTATTGTTGTGTTCTTGTGTTGTTGGTGTTATCTTGAATTTGGAGGAAGTAAGGATTATAGGGGAGATGCTGCCCGTTTTAATACAAAATACGCTTGTCATTCGTTTGTGTGATAGTTGCACCTTTCATAACTTAATAATAGTATTATTATCGTTGTTGTCGATTAAGGTGCGAAGAGGTGAGTTCAACTTGGTGATTGGAAAGATTGTAATTACATGTGTTTGATAACGGGGCATAAAGAGAAGTTCATACTCCCGAATTTATATACACTATCCTAGTCTCATAAGTTATAGTATTCTCCCTTATCGGGACTTCATATTCAGTTTAGTTTTGTTTTTATTCAGTCAAGAGAGCAGAGGGTCTATATATACAGAGTATTATAATATTTTCACCACCATCGAGCTATAATCAGTGGGCAGGCCCCTATTGGGAAACCTCTGATCAGATGGTAAGTTATATACCGAGCCTACTGTGGCCGAGCGCCTATGAGCAAGCCCAGAATGGCCGAGATACAGAGCCTAGTATGGCCGAGCGCCTATGAACGAGCCTACTACGGTGGAGCAGTTACACGTTCTGAGCCTTATAGGGCTGGACATTTATTTTACTTACTATATTGAGAGAGTTGAGTCAGTATCAGCAGATAAGTATATCTCCAGATCATCTTTGATTCCCAGTTACTTTCAGTTATCATATTATTAGTTCAGTTTCTGCTTTCAGTTATTTTATTGCCTTACATACTCGGTACATTATTTCGTACTGATGTCCCTTTACTGGGGGCGCTGCATTTAGTGCCTATGAGCGAGCCTACTACGGCGGAGTAGTTACACGTCCCGAGCCATATAGGGCCGGACATTTATTTTCCTTACTATATTGAGAGAGTTGAGTCAGTATCACGAGGTAAGTATATCTCCAGATCATCTTTGACTCCCAGTTACTTTTAGTTATCATATTACCAGTTCAGTTTTAGCTTTCAGTTATTTTATTGCCTTACATACTCGGTACATTATTTCGTACTGACGTCCCTTTTCTGGGGGTGCTGCATTTCATGCGTGTAGGTTCAGACAGACAGATGGGTAGACCTCCTCAGTAGGTGTTGCCTGAGTTCAACCTGATCGGTAAGCTCCACGTCCTTCAGAGTTGCCGGGTCTAGAGTTTGTGTACATCTTATGTATATCTGTATATATGTTACGGGTAGGTCGGGGCCCTGTTCCGATCATAGTACATCCATCAGTAGAGGCTTGTAGACATATCCTGTCAGTTAGTGCAGTATGTTGGGCTTGTAGGCCTTATATATATATTTTGTTGGTTTGTCAGCTGTAGTAGTTATGACGGCCTTGTCGGCCCAGCATTATATTGATGTTTAGTCAGCGTTAGTTTCTGTTCAGTTTTATATTTTACTTTGCAAATTTTCTTGCAATGTGGCCCCATGGCCAAAGTATGACATTATATGTTCAGAGTCCCTTAGTCGCAAGTTGGTACGCAAGGTTAGGTGAGGCACCAGGTGTCAGACTCGCCCCCCCGGGTTCGGGGCGTGACAAACTTGGTATCAGAGCAGTTCTGTCCTAGGGAGTCTACAAGTCATGTCTAGTAGGGTCTTGTCTATAGATGTGTTGTGCACCACATTATATAAGCAGGGAACTACAGGGCATTTAGGAGTTGGTTACCCTTCTTTCAAATCCAAATCGTGCTATAGAACTGAGTTATAGGAAATTTGAGTTAAACTTACGTGTTGGTGTTTGCATGTATAGATGACGATGACTAGGAAGACTACGGCTAGCCAAAGGAGAGATACAGCAGCAGGTCAGGGGACCAGCAGGGTACCCCCAGTAGATGGGGCCCAGTCTGAGGCCCAAGGCGAGACCCCTACTCAGCCATTACCGGCTCCTCCACCACCTGAGGAGATTCCTAGGGATACCGCACATCCAGTTCCCCCTCCACTTCCATCAGATCAGGACTTGAGGAGTGCGGTGCATTTGTTGACATAGTTGGTAGCTACCCAGCAACATGCTAGGGCATCAGCTAGTGCAGGATCTTCTGAGGGGTCTGGGAGTTCAAGGGTCCGAGAGTTTATTGCTTTGAGTCCCCCAGAGTTCACGGGGACAGATCAGAGGGAGGACCCGCAGGATTTCATAGATCAGCTTCACAGGATCTTTCGGGTTATGCATGCCACAGAGAAAGAGGCAGTTGAGCTAGCAGCTTTTTGACTCCGAGATATAGCCATCCTTTGGTACGAGGGATGGGAGAGGTCCAGGGGACGTGATGCACCTCCAGCTATTTGGGAGAATTTTTCAGATGCCTTCCTTCACCAGTACTTACCGCGGGAGATCCGACAGGCTCGAGTCGATCAGTTTCTAGCCCTCAAGCAGGTTAATATGAGTGTTCAAGAGTATAGTCTCTGTTTTGACTCATTGGCCACATATGCACCATCCATAGTTGCTACTATGCGGGACAAGATTCATAGGTTTATAGCAGGGTTGGCCCCAGAGTTAACCTAGGCATGTGCCACCGCTGCATTGAAGGATAGTATGGATATCTCCCAGATTCAAGCATTTGCCCAGAATATAGAAAGGGGTAGGCGTCGACAACAGGGTACAAAGAGGGCTGAGCAAGGGCAACGTAAGAGGATGAGATTTTCCAGGTCTCAAGAGCAATCTCAGGGTAGTTATAGGCCCCAGTACTTCGGACGGCAACCTAGGCCTCTGCCACCTGAGTTACAGGGTTACATGTAGGATCAATATACTCAGTCAGGACCAGGTGAGAGCTCACGGGCGTCGGGTATGCAGCGACAACAAGGTTCTGCACAGACATGGTCATTCTACCGCGGTGTGACATATGTGGTAGAGGACACTTGGGCTAATGTCGAGCAGGTTTTGATGCTTGTTATACATATGGGCGTCCGGGGCATATGATGCGAGATTGCCCAAATAGAGATTCTGGGGGAATGGCACAACCAGCAAGTTCAACAACAGGATCATCTATGTCCATGCATCCTTCACGGCGCGAATCTCAGTCTTCAGCTGGTAGAGGTCGAGGCAGAGGTAGAGGTTCCAGTTTAGGTGGTAATCAGAACCGTATCTATGCTTTAGAGGGTCGACAGGACCAGAAGTCTTCACCAGACGTTGTGACAGGTATATTGACCATTTGCTCTCATGATGCTTATGCCTTGATAGACCCAGGATCTACTGTATCGTATATTACCCCATTTGTCGCGGGGAAGTTTGGTATAGTGCCTGAAATACTAAGTGATCCTTTTGCGGTATCTACACCGGTCAGAGAATCGATTATTGCTAGACGGTTTACCGAGGTTGCATGGTGACAGTTTGTAGTCTTCAAACCTCAGCTGACCTAGTTGAGCTAGAGATGATGGATTTTGATGCTATCATGGGCATGGACTGGTTGGCAACTTGCTATGCCACAGTTGATTGCTGAGCAAAGGCAGCCATATTTTATTTTTCGGGTGAGCCAGTCCTTGAATCGGTAGGTAATATGGCGACACCCAGAGGTAGGTTTATTTCCTATCTGAAGGCAAGGAAAATGATCGCAAAAGGGTACATTTATCATATTGTGCGAGTTAGAGAAGCAGATGCTGAGATACCTATACTTCAGTCTATTCCAGTAGTCAAAGAGTATGCATATGTGTTTCCAGATGAGCTTCCAGGTATTCCTCTAGAGCGAGAGATTGATTTTAGCATCGATTTGCTTCTAGGAACTCAACCAATATCCGTCCCTCCGTATATAATGGCACTTGCCGAATTGAAGGAGTTGAAGGAACAGTTAAAAGATTTGCTGGAGAAAGGTTTCATCAGGCCCAGTACCTCACCTTGGGGTGCACCAGTATTGTTTGTGCGGAAGAAAGATGGCTCGCTGAGGATGTTTATCGATTATAGGCAGCTGGACAAGGTAACTATTAAGAATAAGTATCCACTTCCAAGGATCGATGACTTGTTTGATCAATTGTAGGGGGATAGATGCTTTTTAAAGATAGATTTGAGGTCGGGATACCACTAGGCCAGAGTTCGGGAAAAAGATATTCCGAAGACAGCCTTCAGGACCTGATATGGCCACTTCGAGTTCCTTGTCATGTCCTTCATTTATGGACTTTATGAATAGCCTATTCCGGCCATTTTTAGATCTGTTCGTGATAGTATTTATTGATGATATTCTGGTTTATTCCCATTCAGAGGATGAGCATGCGGACCACCTGGGAGCGGTACACCAAACCCTCCATGATTGTAAGTTGTATGCTAAGTTTTCTAAATGTGAGTTCTGGTTGAAGTCTATAGCATTCTTGGGGCATATTGTATCAGATGAAGGTATAAAGGTATACACTCACAAGATTGAAGCCGTGAAATCTTGGCCTAGACCTACCACTCCAACAGAGGTTCGTAGCTTTCTAGGCTTAGCAGGATACTAGCGGATGTTCGTAGAGGGTTTTTCTTCCCTTTCGGAACCATTGACGAAGTTGACGTAGAAAGAAACTAAGTTTCAATGGATAGAGGCTTGCGAGCGAAATTTCCAAGAGCTTAAGAACAGGTTGACCTCAGCGCCAGTTCTAACACTTCCAGAGGGTCCAGAGGGTTATGTCGTGTATTATGATGCCTTAGGTGTTGGGTTAGGATGCATCCTGATGCAACAAGGGAAGGTAATTGCGTATGCTTCAAGGCAGTTGAGGAAGCACGAGAGGAATTTTAAGGCCCACGAACTCGAGTTAGCTGCGGTTGTCCATGCACTTACGATATAGTGACATTATTTATATGGTGTTCATGTTGATGTATTTATAGATCATAAAAGCCTACAATATATCTTCAAGCAGAAAGAGTTGAATTTGCGATAGAGGCGATGGCTTGAGTTATTGAAAGATTACGATGTTAACATTCTCTACCATCCAGGGAAAGCTAATGTAGTAGCAGATGCCTTAAGTCGCCGATCTATGGGTAGCTTAGCACATGTAGAGGCCGAGAAAAGACAACTAACTAGAGAGATTCATAAATTGGCTTATTTGGGGGTTTGGTTAGTAGATTCTGACGATGGTGGAGTTGTACTCCAAAACACTGCAAAATCATCTCTCATAGCTGAAGTCAAGGAAAGGCAGTACGAGGACCCAGAGTTGGTCGAGTTGAGGGAGCGAGTTCTGCAACAGAAGAAGCCATTGTTAGAGCTCAAGGGAGATGGGGTTCTCAGATACATGGGTCGTCTGTGTGTTCCAGATGTAGCAGGGCTACGAGATAGGATTATGTCAGAGGCACATTATTCATGGTACTCCATCCATCCTGGGTCGACGAAGATGTATCATGACATTAAGGATGTGTACTGGTGGAACGATATGAAAAAGAACATTGCTGAGTTTGTCGCCCAATGTCCTAGTTGCCAGAAAGTGAAGGTAGAGCACCAGAAGCCTGGAGGGCTAATGCAGACTATAGAGATCCTGACATGGAAATGGGAGCTAATAAACATGGACTTTATCACAGGTTTACCTCGTTCTAATCGTAAGTTCGATTCCATATGGGTGATAGTCGATAAGCTCACGAAATTAGCTCATTTCCTACAGTTCAGATCTACATATACAACAGAAGATTATGCGAAGTTATATATTAAGGAGATAGTGCGGCTACATGGAGTACCAGTTTCTATTATATCTGACCGTGTGGCTCAGTTTACAGCACATTTTTGGAGGTCATTTCAGAAAGGTCTAGGGACTCAGGTGAATCTCAGCACAACTTTTCATCCACAGACTGATGGACAAGCCGAGCGCATAATTCAGAGAGGATATGTTACGAGCACGTGTGTTGATTTTTAAAAAAGTTGGGATGAACATCTACCTCTTATCGAGTTTGCATATAATAACTGTTACCACTCCAGTATCCAGATGGCTCTGTACGAGGCTTTGTATGGGCGTAAGTGCAAATCTCCTATAGGGTGGTTTGATGTTGGAGAATCTGGGTTACATGGGCCAGACCTGGTTCATCATGCCATAGAGAAAGTAAAGCTTATCCGAGAGCGACTGCTGACAGCTCAGAGTCGTCAGAAATCATATTCTAACGTACGGCGATGAGACTTAGAGTTAAGGGTTAATGACTGGGTATTCTTAAAGATATCACCTATGAATGGCATGATTAGGTTTGGCAAGAAAGGCAAGCTTAGCCCACGGTATATTGGGCCTTATAGGATCATTCAAAGAGTGGGCCAAGTAGCTTATGAGTTAGAGTTGCCCTCAGAATTGGAGTCTATCCATCCGGTTTTTCACGTATCTATGCTACGAAAGTGCATTGGCGATCCTACCCGAGTGGTACCCACGGATGATGTACAAATTACAGAGGACTTGTCATACGAGGAAATTCCAGTTGCCATCCTAGACTGACAAATCCGCAAGCTACAAAATAAGGAGGTAGCCTCCGTGAAGGTTTTATGGAGGAGCAAGAATGTAGAAGAGATGACGTGGGAATTAGAGGAAGAAATGAAGTCTAAATACCCCCACCTATTTCAAACTGAAGATATGGCTCGAGATGGGATGCTACAACACAACTCTATTCAGGCTAGCAAGTCATCAGGTAAGCTTTTATTTTTGACTTTCAGTATTTATGATTTACGGTCAGTGAGGCAAAGTGTTGCTATTTATAAACATTAGCCATGTGTGGCATGCATAGTATGTTTTTTGGCTGCGTGAAGGTTGGTTTTAGTCTAGTGTATGGAGGAAACTCTGGCAAAATATTCCAAAGTCTCTAAGAGTAAACATTCAAGGACGAATGTTCCCAAGGGGGGAATGATGTTACACCCAATATTTTCGTACGTAAAAGTGCATCGTAAGTAAACTAATGTAGGAACAAAAATGAGATAATATTTGAAAGTATATAAAGTAAGTTAATCATGTTACCTCGGAGGTTACAAATATTGAAGATCATGAACAACAGGTACAAAGAGGGTTGGAAGGTTCAGAAGCTAAAGGAATTGAAGAAAACAATGTTTCGTCGAAAGTCGACAAGTTGGGAATGTTATAACATGTACTTTTGGGGTGAGACTAAGGTTATTAACATGATAATAAGATTATGTTATGATTTATATTAGTCGTATGACATCCGTGTGTTATGTTTTGAAGTCAAGCGAGTTGTGGAACAAAAGTCGATGAAAGTCATCACAAGTTACGTTCATAAGTTTTACTGAAAATTGTGGTCAAATCTAACTACAATTTTCTCCCAATATACTTAGAGTTACGGGGTGTACTACCCATCAAATTGAAGATCTATGAGTCTACTTTCTAATTCATTAAACTGTTTATCAATATGATATCGGAGTAGAGAGATATGGGCATTGTTGCGAGACTGTGCAGGCTGCTAGGTGACAAATAGGTGTGTTACCTACTTGCTTAAATGAGAGCCCAAAAATGGGCCATTTTGGGTCTTCCAAAGAGGCCTTTTAAAGGACTATTTTCTTCACATATTATACTGAAAATAGGGTATAATAACCAGACATAAGCTCTGCAAAAATCCTCCCAAATATTTCCCACAAACCCTAATTGATTTTCTCTCCCTTTCAAGTTCTAATTGGAGGTAAAACCTAGAGTTTGAAGAACCAAGATAGGAGCTGAGTTATCCAACAAATAAGGTGAGTTTACTGCTCTCTTTCATACATTTTTTCTGCTGTAAATTCATGGTAAGTCGTTCTATACTTGTAAGAACTCACGGGACGGTGATCAGAAGCCGTGAGTTCGAGTTATTCACTTATAGCGGACTGTTTTGTGGACTGTTTTATGTTGTTCTTGGGCTACATGTTTTACTACTGTTTTGTGGGGTTTTGGAGGAGGAAGGGGGTGGATAAACACCATATAAATGTAGAGTGGTGGGCTGGTCGTTCGTCGTAATATTTCCGGGTCGTTTGACACTACTACAGTGGTCGTTTTGTGTATGAAGAGATTGGGGTGTGTTGGGTTGTTTTGTAGTATTTGATGGTGTATATAAGGCTATCAAATAATGTATATATGTTGTTATTGTTGTGTTATTGTGTTGCTGGTGTTATCTTGAATTTGGAGGAAGTAAGGATTATAGGGGAGATGCTGCCCGTTTTAATACAAAATAAGCTTGTCGTTCGTTGTGAGATAGTTGTACCTTTCGTAACCTAATGATAGTAATATTATCATTGTTGTAGATTAAGGTGCGAAGAGGTGAGTTCAACTTGGTGATTGGAAAAATTGTGATAAGGTATGTTAAGGCTAAGCCCTTCCTTCATTTTGGCATGATCTCGTAATTACATGTGTTTGATAACGAGGTATAAAGAGAAGTTCATACTCCTGAATTTATATACACTATCCTAGTCTCATAAGTTATAGTATTCTCCCTTATCAGGACTTCATATTCAGTTTAGTTTTGTCTTTATTCAGTCAAGAGAGCAGAGGGTATATATATACAGTATTACAGTACTTTCACCACCATCGAGCTATAATCGATGGGCAGGCCTCTATTGGGCAACCTCTGATAAGATGGTAAATTATATACCGAGCCTACTGTGGCCGAGCGCCTATGAGCGAGCCTAGAATGGCCGAGATACAGAGCCTAGTATGGTCGAGCGCCTATGAGCGAGCCTACTACAGCGTAGCAATTACATGTTCCGAGCCTTATAGGGCCAGACATTTATTTTACTTACTATATTGAGAGAGTTTAGTTAGCATCAGCAGGTAAGTATATCTCTAGATCATCTTGACTCCCAGTTACTTTCAGTTATCATATTATCAGTTCAATTTTGGCTTTCAGTTATTTTATTACCTTACATACTCGGTACATTATTTTGTACTGACGTCCCTTTTCTGGGGGCGCTGCATTTAGCGCCTATGAGCGAGCCTACTACGGCGAAGCAGTTACACGTCCCGAGCCTTATAGGGCCGGACATTTATTTTACTTACTATATTGAGAGTGTTGAGTCAGTATCAGGAGGTAAGTATATCTCCAGATCCTCTTTGACTCCCAGTTACTTTCAGTTATCATATTATCAGTTCAGTTTCAGCTTTCAGTTATTTTATTGCCTTACATACTCGGTACATTATTTCGTACTGATGTCCCTTTTCTGGGGGCGCTGCATTTCATGCTTGCAGGTTCAGACAGATAGACGGTTAGACCTCCTCAGTAGGTGTTGCCCGTGTTCAGCCTGATCGGTAAGCTCAACGTCCTTCGAAGTTGTCGGGTCTAGAGTTTTGTGCACATCTTATGTATATCTGTATATATGTTATGTGTAGGTCAGGTCCCTGTTCCGATCATAGTACATCCATCAGTAGAGGCTTGTAGATATATCTTGTCAGTTAGTGCAGTATCTTGGGCTTGTAGGCCTTGTATGTATATTTTGTTAGTTTGTCAGCTGTAGTAGTTATGACGGCCTTGTCGGCCCAGCGTTATATTGATGTTTGGTCAGCGTTAGTTTCCGTTCAGTTTTATATTTTGCTTTGAAAATTGTCTTGCAATGTGGCCCCATGGCCAAAGTATGACATTATATATTCAGAGTCCCTTAGTTGCAAGTTGGTACGCAAGGTTAGGTGAGGCACCGGGTGCCGGTCTCGCCCCCCAGGTTGGGGGCGTAACAATATTGGAGTCCCATGGGGTAGATTTTACTACTTTCCAGCTGGAGGGAAGGGCCCGTAGGTGGTGGCAATCATATCTTCTCGGCAGACCAGCAGATTCTCCTCCCATGACTTGGGACCGGTTCACCCGTATTTTCCTGCATAGGTATATTCCGCCCTCTCATAGGGAAGAGTTGCGGTTTCAGTTCGAGCAGCTCTAGAAGGGTTAGATGTCTGTGACCGACTATGAGGCGAGATTCTCTTAGTTGTCTTTCCATGCACTTATGATACTTCCTACCGATGTAGAGAGAGTGCAAAGGTTTATTATAGGTTTGCACTCTGGTATTCAGGCCACTATGGCTCGAGAGGATGAGATGCGAACTTTATTAGAGCTAGTTGTAGAGATAGCTCGAAGGATCAAGGGTGTACGTCAGCGTAGCCGGGAGCAGGCTACGAGGGATAAGCGGTTTTGGTATTCTGGAGAGTTCAGAGGTGCCCTGGCTGGGGGAAAAGGTAAGTTTGTAAGGGGTCAGTCTAGCAGGCCCACACATCCAGCACCGGCGCCTCCTCGGGGTGCTCTGGTGCGACCTTATTTCAGTGCCATGCTAGATAGTTCCTACCGCCCACCAGCTATTCGGGTTCCTCCAGTGGGTATTCAAGCCTTCAGGGTCAGACTTCAGGCCAGCAGTCTACCGTACTGAGAGGTTGTTTCGCATTCGGGGATCTCAGTCATGTGCGGAGGCTCTGCCCCAGACTTCGGGGCAAGGCAGTGCAGTAGGGTCAGTAACATATGATTTCCATCAACTAGTTATCCCACCAGCCGTCTGACCGCCCAGAGGCGGAGGGCAGGTGGGTAGGGTCCGTCATAAAGGTGGAGGCCAGTCAGGTTGCGCTCCAGATGCAGTGGCCTCAGATGCTGTGATCACATGTATTATTTCTGTCTGCTATAGGGATGCTTCAATACTATTTGACCCATGGTCTACATATTCATATGTTTCATCTTTGTTTGCTCATTTCCCGGGAGTTCCTCGTGAGTCCTTTGGTACTCTTGTTTATGTGTCCACACCAGTGGGCGATTCTGTTGTCGTGGATCGGATCTATCGGTCCTGCATTGTTACTTTCTGTGATTATGAGACCCCAGCGGATCTTTCTGTTGCTCAATATGATCAACTTTGAGGTCATCCTGGGCATGGATTGGTTGTCTCCATATCACGCCATCCTTGTTTTCCATGCCAAGACTGTTACCTTGGCGATACCAGAGTTGCCTAGATTAGAGTGGAAGGGTTGATCTGTCAGTACATCTAGTAGGGTTATCTCTTTTCTGAAGGCTCGACACATGGTTGAGAAGGGTTGTTTGGCTTATCTAGCTTATGTTTGGGATACTACTATAGAGACTCCGACGATTGATTTAGTGCCCGTAGACTTGGAGTTCTCCGATATGTTCCCTTCTAATCTCCCATTCATGCCACTAGATCATGATATTAATTTCTGTATTGATTTAGCTCCAGGTACCCAGCCTATCTCTCTCCTACCATACCGCATGGCTCCGAAAGAGTTGAAAGAGTTGAAGTAACATCTTGGGGAGTTGCTAGCAAAGAGGTTCGTTAGACCGAGTGTATCACCTTGGGGTGCACCGATGTTATTTGTGAAGAAGAAGGATGGGACTATGCAGAGGTGCATTGATTACCGCCAGTTGAATAAAGTCACCATCAAGAACAAGTACCTGTTGCTGCGTATTGATGATTTGTTCGACCTATTGTAGGGTGCCAGGGTGTTATCTAAGATCGACTTGAGATCGGGGTACCATCAGTTGACGATTCGGGATTCGTATGTTCTGAAGACGGCTTTCCAGACTAGATATGTCCATTATGAGTTTCTAGTGATGTCCTTTGGCTTGACTAACACCCCGACGGAGTTCATGGATTTGATGAACCGATTGTTCAGTCTATAGAGTGATTCATATGTCATTGTCTTCATTGATGATATTTTGATCTACTTACGTAGCATGGAGGAGCATAAGCAGTATCTGAGAGTGGTGCTTCAGACCTTACGGGAACAGAAACTATATGCTAAGTTCTCCAAGTGTGAGTTATGGTTGGATTCTGTGGCATTCTTGGGGCATGTTGTATCAGGCGAGTGTATTAAGGTAGACCCCAAGAAGATCGTAGCAGTTCAGAGTTGGCCTCATCCTATCATAGCGACTGAGATCGGGAGCTTCCCGGGTTATCAGTTTATTATCGTCGGTTTGTGTAGGGCTTTTCATCTATTGTGGCATCCTTGACTAGATTGACCCAGAAGGGCGCTCCGTTCTGATGGTCCGACGATTGCGAGGCGAGCTTCCAGAAGCTCAAGACCTCATTGACTTCATCACCGGTATGTACACTATGTACTGCAATGCTTCGTGCGTTGGTTTGGGTTGTGTATTGATGCAGGAGGGGCGAGTTATTGCATATGATTTACTCAGCTGAAGCCCCATGAGAAGAATTACCCTGTACACGATTTTGAGTTGGTCGCGATTGTTCATTCTCTTAAGATCTGGAGGCATTATCTTTATGGGGTGTCCTATGAGGTTTACACCGATCATTGCAGCTTGCAACATTTGTTCAAGCAGGGGGATCTCAATTTAAGGCAGCGCAGGTGGCTTGAGTTACCAAAAGATTATGATATTACCATCCTTTAACATTCGAGCAAGGCGAATGTAGTTGCAAATGCCTTAAGAAGAAAGGCATAGAGTATGGGTAGTTTGGCATTCATTTCAGCGGAGGAGAGGCCACTAGCTTTAGACATTCATTCCTTGGCTAACAGAATTGTGAGGTTGGATATTTCAGAGCCCAGCAGAGTTATTGCATGCGTTGTCGCCCAGTCTTCACTATTCGAGCAAATCAAGGCTCGTCAGTTTGATGATCTGCACTTGTTGGTTCTCAGAGAGACAGTGCTGCAGGGTGGTGCCAAGGAGGTTACTATCGGTGAGGATGGTGTTCTGCGACTCCAGGGTCACCTATGTGTTCCAAATGCTGATGGCTTGAGGGAGAAGATCCTATAGGAGGAACACAGTTCTCGGTATTCTATTCATTTAGGTGCTACGAAGATGTATCGCAACCTGAGGCTGTATTATTGGTGGCCGCGGATGAAGAAGGACATAGTTGAGTATGTAGCGAGGCGGCTAAATTACCAGCAAGTTAAGAATGAGCATTAGAGGCTAGGTGGCCTACTCCAGCAGATGCCTATACCTGAGTGGAAATGGGAGCACATTGCTATGGACTTCGTAATTGGGTTGCCGTGTACCTTGCGGAAGTTTGATCCAATTTGGGTCATTGTCGACAGGTTGACCAAGTCGGCACACTTCATTCTGGTTGTTACCACGTATTCTTTAGAGAGGTTAGCTCAGATTTACATTCAGGAGATTGTTCGGTTGCATGGTGTGCCTAGTTCCATCATATCAGATAGAGGCCCTCAGTTTACTTCACATTTCTAGAGGGCAGTACAGGGTGAGTTGGGGACCCCAGTAGAACTCAGCATAGCCTTTCATCCGCAGACTGACGGGTAGTTAGAGTAGACAATCCAGATCTTAGAGGATATGCTCAAAGCAAGCGTGATTGACTTCGGAGGGTAGTGGGATAAATTCTTGCCTTTAGCCGAGTTTGCTTACAATAACAGCTATTAGTCCAGCATCGAGATGGATGCATTTGAGGCTTTATATGGTTGGCGATGTCGTTCACCCATCGGATGGTTTGAGCCCGGCGAGGCTAAGTTATATGGTACTGATTTAGTGAAGGATGTCTTGGAAAAGGTAAAGTTGATTCAGGAGCGACTTTGCACAGCACAGTCCAGACATAAGAGTTACGCGGATTAGAAGGCGCGTGGTTTATCATTTATGGTGGGCGAGAAGGTTATCTTGAAGGTCTCGCCGATGAAGGGAATCATGAGGTTCGGGAAGAAGGGCAAGTTGAGCCACAGGTTTATAGGCCCATTTGAGGTTTTGAGACGAGTTGGGGAGGTTGCTTATGAGCTTGCTTTGCCTCCTAGTCTATCGGGAGTTCATCAGATTTTCCACGTGTCTATTCTCTGGAGGTATCATGCCGACAGGTCAAATGTGTTAGACTTAAGCACGGTTCAGTTAGATAGGAGGAGCTAGTTGCCATTATTGACAAGAAGGTTCGCCAGTTGAGGTCCAAGAAGATTTATGTGGTAAAAGTTCAGTGGAGGGGCCAACCAGTCGAGGAGGCAACTTAGGAGGCCGAGGAGGACATGCGTAGCAGATATCCACACTTATTTAGCACTCCAAGTATGATTCTAGACCCGTTCGAGGACGAACATTTGTTTAAGAAGTGGAGAATGTAACGACCCAATTAGTCATTTTGCTTTCTAGATCCCTGTTACCCTAAATAAGACTCCCTGTATGTGCTTTTACTGTTTTATGACTTGCAGGGATGGTTAGTTTGGGATTTGGAAGGGTTCGGGTTGAAAGCGGAACACTTGGTTCCTTAAGGTTGGCTAAAGAGGGCTAAGTTAGACTTGAGTCAACATTTTGAGTGAACGACCTCGGAACCGAGATTTGACGGTTCCAATAGGTTTGTATGATGATTTTTAACATAGGCATATGTTCGGATCGGGTTTTAGATGACCCGGGAGCATTTCGACGCTTAATATTGGAAGTTGGCACATTGAAGGTTTTAAAGTCCTTTAAATTTGGGTTGAAGTAGGATTTGGTGTTATCGGGGTCCAATTGGGATTTCGAGCCTGGTAATAGTTTTGTATGGTGATTTAAGACTTGCACGCAAAATTTGGAGTCATTCCGAGTAGTTTAAGTATGAATCGGCGCATTCGGAGTGAGTTGGAAGAATTTGAAATTCATACGTTGAATCTATTTGGTTTTGGGTTGTGATATTTAGTGTTGATGTTGTTTTCCGTGTTTCGAGAGTGCGAGCGAGTCCGTTTTATGTTTATGAACTTGTTAGTATGTTTGGTCGAGGCCTCGGGGCATGTACAGAACTCAGAGGGTCGACAGGGCTTGTTAACTCTTTGGAGAGGACCTGCTGGTGCCTGTCATCTGGTGCGTTCGCACCTGCGGTGGAATGACCGCAAATGCGGCACCGCAGAAGCGGAAAGAGGAGGGGTCAGCGAGCTCTGCAGAAACAAAGCATTTTATGCAAAAGCGAACTTGCTTCTGCGGTGGAGGGGTCTGCAGATGCGGAGGAAGGCAGCCTGGCCATGGTCGCAGATGTGCGAGTCGAGCCGCAGAAGCGGGACTTGGCCGCAGATGCGATGAGCCAGTGGGCAAGTGTGTTCCACAAAAGCAGAAGGTTGACCGCAGAAGTGGTCCTGCTAATGCGAAAATACCGCTGGACAGAAGGGTTCATTTAAGTCGGGAGTTAAACCATTTTTGACTCATTTCTTTCATTCATTGGACGAGTTTTGGAGCCTTTGGAGAGGTTTTTTCACCTAGCACTTTGAAGTAAGTGATTTCTATTCAATATGAGTTTAGAAAATAGATTATGAGTAGATTTTAACATGTAAAATTGTGAAAATTATGGGTTTAGATGAATAACCCTAGGTTTTGATAAAAATGGGATTTACCCACGAAAATGGTTATGGGATTGAGTCAAAATTATATATTTGAGTTCGCGAGGTTATGTGTAATAACTTTCTTTGAAAATTTCCGGAATCCGGGCACGTGGGCCCGATGGTGAAATTTAAGAATCTTTTAATTTTGGTTGGGTAATTACTCTAATAGTTAGATTATGAACTTTGGAACATATATTGATTTATTTATATAACGTTTGACTAGTTTCGAATTTTCGGCACCGAGTTGAGGCTTTAAAGCGAATTTGAGACCGGAAAGCGAGCTTTGAGACAAGGTAAGTCTCTTGCCTAACCTTATAAGAGGGAATTTACCCCATAGGTGATTTAAATTTCTAGTTGCTTCTAATTGTGGGGGCTACGTATGCACGAGGTGACGAGAGTCCGTGCGTAGCTACTATTTATGCTTATGTCCGAGTAGTTTAGGACCCAAATTATAAATTACTTGTAATGTTTGCACCCTACTTGTTAATTAAAGTGTCTAAATTATATTAGGACTTGTTAGAGGAATAGTAAAGGTTCAAATTTCACTTGCTTGGATTTTAATTATTTATTGATATCATTTCATGGCTTGAGAGGTTAACATAATATCAAACAGAAAGTTATTGAGATTTAGCATATGTAAAGGAATTATTTACTTCTTGGTTGTTATTGAATTGCTGTAGTTATATACATAGCCCATGCTTATTTATAGCTTTTGTATTTTTATTGTTAGCCCATAGTAAGTGTCGATGTCGACCCCTCGTCACTACTTCTTCGAGGTTAGACTTGATACTCACTGGGTACATGTTATTTATGTACTCACGCTACACTTCTGCACTGACCATGCAGGATCTGAGGCAGGTGCATCTGGCGATCACACCGGCGCGCATACCCGTTACCCGGAGGTCTAGTGGTGAGCTGTTTCCTGAGCCGTCCCACAACACCTAGAGTCTCTTCTTTGCATTTATTTCTGTCTATTTTCATATCAGACAGTAGCTAGAGTTTTGTATAATCTATTAGTGCTCATACACTTGTGACACTAGGTCTTGGCACACACTAGCAGACTTTGTAGCTTTGGATTATTACTATGGTTATGATTGCACTCCGCTGCTTTTGTTTTATATATTTAAATTTTCTACTTCTTAATCTTTTAATTAAGGAAAAAATTTAATTACATGGAAATTTATTAAAAAGAGAAATCACGTGGTTAGTTCACTGTTGGCTTGCCTAGCGGCGGCGCTGGGCGCCATCACGTCCTGTAAGAGAATTGGGTCGTGACATTGCCGCTAGGCAAGCCAACAGTGAACAAGCCATGTATTTATTCTTTTAATAATTACAAAATAGTTTATATTTATTTATTAAGTAAATGAGAAGTGGAAAATTTGATAAAGTAAAGCTTAAACAAATAAAAGAACAAGTATGATGAAATAAATACTCAAAAGCCATCAAGTGCTGCTAGCATGTTTCCAAGACCCGGTGTCACAAGTGTATTAGCAACTAGTAGAATATACAAAACACCTAAGCTACTGTCTGAAATGAGATAGACAGAAAGTAAATACAAAAGAGAGTGGCGGCGGGTGCTGCAGAACGGACTCAGAGAGCAGCTCACCACTATTCCTTTCGGATAACGGGGGTGTGTGCTTGAATGAGCACCAAATGCACCTGCCTCAGATCTTGCATGATTAGTGCAGAAGTATAGTGTGAGTACATAAACAATATGTACCCAGTAAGTATCCAGTCTAACCTCGAAGAAGTAGTGACGAGGGGTCGATATCGACACCTTCTATGGGCCAACAATTAAAATATAGAAATTCTAAATAGGCATGGAATATGTGAATAATAATAACAATATAATAGCAAGCAGTGAATAAATAATTCTTTAACTGATAGTAATTTCCAAAAAAAATCTCCAACTAACACATACTAACTCCAAATCAATTTTGGGCCAATAAATAAATTATAACCTGTGAAGTCATGAAACTAATATCAAGTGTAAACATTCACGATTTATGTCGAGGTCGTACGGCCTGATCCAGAATAATGTGTACACTGCCGAGGGTCGAGCGGCACAAACCATAGATGAATCTATTATAGTGCTGAGGCGTTCGGCCACTCCACAAGAAAAGAGAATACTCTATGAACATCCTATTTAAAAGTTATAACAAGACTAATACACAAGGAAGCATAATTTCTATTAACGGTCAAATAACAAGCCAAAACTTAAAGTAAGTGAAATTCGGCCTTTACGAATCCTTTATCAAGTTTCAATATAATTTAGGCACTTACATTAATAAGAAGAGTGCAAACAATACAAGTACTTCATGATTTGGATCCTAAAACTACCTGGGCTTAAGCAAGATTAGTAGCTACATACGGACTCTCGTCACCTGGTGCATACGTAGCCCCTACAATTAGAAGCAAATAGTAATTTAAAACACCTATGGGGTAAATTCCCTCTTACAAAGTTAGGCAAGAGACTTACCTCGTCTCAAAGCTCACTTTTCGGCCCACAAATTCACTCTAAGGTCTCAACTTTGTGTCGAACAATCCGAAGCTTGTCAAATATTATACAAATCAATCAATATACACTCACAAGTTCATTATTTAGCCATTAGAGTGATTACCCAACTCAAATTGGAAGATTTCTAAAATTCACCCCCGAGCCAACATGCTCGGATTCCAGAAATTCTCAAAGAGAAATGTTACCCATAACCTCACGAACTCAAATATATAATTTCTACCCAATTTCATAATCATTTTCGTGGTTAAATCTCATTTTTATCAAAACCTATATTTTTCAACTAAACCCACAATTTCTACAATTTATGTGTTGCGAATCTACCCAAAATACATGTATTAAACTCATCTTGTATAGAAATTACTTACCTCAAAGTGCTAGGTGAAAACCCCTCTTCAAAGAGCTCTAAAATTGTCCAAGAAGTGAAAGAAATGAACCAAAATAGCCTAAGTCCCGACATTAAATGAACCTCACTGCCCCAACGATTTTTGCTTCTACGGATCCTGGGGCGCACCTGCGACGCCGCACCTGCGGAAAATCCATCGCAGGTGCGGTCCTCGCCCATCTTTGCCAAGTCTGCTTCGGCAGAGAAGCATGCGCGCCTGCGCTTTCGCTTCTACGGAGCTGGTCTGCATCTTTCGCACATGCTCCTGTGGAAGGTTTTCTGCTCCTGCGATCCTGCAATGACCTGACTGGTCGTTTTGATCTCTAGCGCATCGTTCGGTAGTTTGAGGCCTCTGGTAGATTCACTTCATGTTTTATGACTTGTACACGTGGTCGAAATTGAATTTCGAAAAGTTCAGAATGGTTTTGGAGAGAAAATTCTAAATTTGCAAGCTTTAAGTTGGAAGGGTTGACTAAGGTTTGACTTTGAGTAAACGACCTCGGAATCGGAATTTGAAGGTTCCAATCGGTTCGTATGATGATTTCAGACTTGGGCATATGTTCGGGTTGAGTATCGGGTGGTCCGGAAGCATTTCGGCACCTATTATGGAAAGTTGACATTTTGGATGTTCTAGAATATCATACGTTTGTTTTGAAGTGAATTTTGGTGTTATTAATGTACATTTGGAGTTTTGAGCCTTGGAATAGGTTCGTATCGTGATTTGTGACTTGTGCGTAAAGTTTGGCATCATTCCGGAATGTTTAAGAGTAATTCGGACGCGTTCGATGAAGTTTGAAGGTTGGAAAGTTGGAAGAAAGGTTTTTGGCCGTCGATTCGTACTTTGTATGCCATTTGACATGATTTCAGGCTTCGACTAAGTCCGTATCATATTTTGGGATGTGTTGGTACGTTTGGATGGGGTCCTAGGGGCCTCGAATTTGAAATAGATTGAAAACGGATTGGAATTCGGATCTGAGGAGATGTTATTGCTTCTGAAGACTGGTGTAATCGCACCTGCGGAAGGAGTGGCTGCAAGTGCAGTCACGTAGGTGCGTAGAGGGACATCGCAGGTTCGATTTTCGTGAAGAAGGTCTGGGGGCGCAGGTGCAAGGAAAATTCCGCACCTGCGAAGTCGCAGATGCGGAGAAGGGGTCGTACAAGCGGTGTTGGGTAAGAGGCTGTGGTTGTGCAGGCTGTTGGTCGCAAAAGCGGGAAGGAGCCTTGGGCTGAAGGAGCGCAGAAGAGGACCCGCAGAAGCGGACTCTTGTCTGCAAAAGTGAAGTGCTGGGAGTCAGGGGTTTTTCGCATATGCGATGTTTGGACCGCAGGTGCGATGATCGCTGGGCATAGGGCCTTGTTAAGTACGTGGGTTTGGCTAATTTTCATTTTATTTCTTCTATGGGAGCCAGTCTTGGAGCGATTTTGGAGCGTCATTTTCATCGTCAAGCATGAGGTAAGTAATTTCTACAAGTTGTGAGTTAAATATATGAATTTGGGCTTGTAAATACATGAAAAATTGTGGAAATTATGGGATTTTAAAAGAAAACCTAGATATTGGTGTTTTTGGATTTTTACCACGAAATTGGACATGGAATTAGGAATAAATTATATATTTGAGTTCGTGGTGTTATGGGTAAAGTTTATCTTCAAATATTTTTGAAATTCGGGCACGTGGACCCGAGGGTTGACTTTATTGACTTTTTGAGCGGAGTTGGGAAGTGTTATGAATTAATTAATTATGATGGAGTACATTTTTATTGGCTTCCATGATTGTTTGACTAGTTTCGGAATGTTTGGCTTGGAGTTGAGTGTTAGAGTGGCGTTGGAGCCGGTTATGGAACATCAGAGTGAGGTAAGTCTCTTGTCTAACTCTGTGAGGCGGAAACTACCCGCTAGGTGATGTAATTGTTATGTGCTATTAATTGTGGGTGCTACGTACGCACGAGGTGATGAGAGTTCGTACATAGCTAAAACATGTTTATGTCCAGGTAGACTTAGGACTTTACCATGTAATATTTGGAATATTTGAATTCATTCTTCTACCTTAATTAATTGAAATTTTAATTGAACTTGATTTAGAAATATATACATATATTTTAGGCCGAGCCTTATTAAGTTGAGTTGTTGGCAAGTTATTTAAGAAACGTTAATGGTTATACTCACATAGTGTTCCTATACTGTATCGTAAGCTCGTGTCTCGTAATTCGATAATTCTTTTCCATTCTTGTTGAGCGGGCTGAATGCTTCGGCAGGATTATGTACCACACTCTCATGGGAGCGGACCGTTCGCCTTGGCAGTATAATAGATGCATCTATGATTCATGCCGCTCGACCCTCGGAAGTATACACGTTATGATGGGATCGGGTCGATCGCTTCGGCAATATCATATTCTTTCTAAGATCTGGTCGTACGACCTCGGCATAATCATGCGCTATATCGCTAGCAGCCTGAATATTCGCGAGATTTTCCTTCCATTGATGCCTTGCATTTTATATGGGAGTTCTTATCCATTTTTTATTGGCACTTGATAATTCCGAGCTGTCGAGATAGAATACAGGATTGAGAAATTAATATTGTTAAAAGAAATTTTGGAAGATTGTGTTAGTTACAGATTTACCTCACTACTATTATTATACACTTATCTATTTATGATTTACCATATCGATTTATTGGACCACTAGTAAGTGTCAATGTCGACCCCTCGTCACTACTTCTCCGGGGTTAGGCTAGATACTTACTGGGTAATCGTTGATTTACATACTCATGTTGTACTTCTGCATTAAATGTGTAGGAACCGACAAGTTCATCTAATGATCATCTTGGCATGTAGACTCAGCTGTTGAGGAGTCTTCATGTGAGTTGCATTCCAGGCTACGCATCGTAGTCCACGGAGTTTCCATCGTACTATTTATTTTATCTTGTCTTATTTAATTCTAGACAGATGTTGTATTATTATTGTACTCCTTAGTAAATACTCATGCACTTGTGACACCAGGTTTTGGGGGTACCTACTAGGTGTCCATTATTGTAGTTCGCGTAATTATTATCATTTCACCTTATAATTTATACCTTATACGGAAATTGGAAAAAATAAAATTATGGGTTTTCTACGAGTATTAGATTTTACACTACTTATTCAATGGGATTCATGATTTCAAAAATAATAAAATGAGTAACTAAGTTGATTAATCACTGTTGTCTGGTCTGAAGCCTGACAGCTTGGTATCAGAGCGTTGGGTTCACTTAGGTCTCACGAGTCACGAAAAAGTCTAGTAGAGTCCTGCGGATCGGTACAGAGACGTCTGTACTTATCTTCGAGAGGCTAGTATGCTGTTATGAGCACTTCCCTTCTTGATTCCTCGTCATGCGATTTGATTCCATTGAGGCTTTTGCCTTCATTTCCTTCATACTCACTCTTGCACGATGTTGAGCGCTTGTTATCAATTGGTCATGAAGGATTTGTAGTGGTACTGTAGACATGGTGTAGGATGTTTCTCCCTACGTATTCGAGCGAGTTATTATCGTCGTCTTGTGGAAGGGGTTCTGTCATTTCGGCCATGTATAAGTATTACCTATGGTTTTGAGGTTATGCACAGATTGTTATGATGTTCGTGTGTTGTTATCGTGCTGAGTTGTTATGAATGGTAGATTGCTCATTTATGGGCTGCGAAAGTGGATGACTCGAAAGGAGGATTTTTCGGTTCATGGTTTAGAGGTTCGGCATTTAATTCCAGCAGAGTAAAGGCAATCAGATTATGGATGTTCAGGCTTTGGTTCATGGAGTAACGAGACCTAATATTTTTGAGCATGGTGGAATCTTCATTTGTGATCATCGTCCTTGTTTGAACGCATTAAGGTTCGCCGGTGTTATGATATTTTTTTATTTGCCTTCGGGGTAGTGTGTGGTGAAATAGTGTCTAAGAAGCGGTTATCAGAAATCACAGTGTGTAGCGGTTTCAGAATCGAATCGATGTTTCTGATGTTGATGGCTCGAGGAAGATGATCTTCGAGGGGGCTTAACGTTGGTAGCAATATATCAGTTCAGGTGCTACAGAGATGGACTTTGATTTGAGGTAGTATTTGGGTAGCGAAAGATGAGGAAGGACATGGTGGGAGGTGTCTCGTGGTGGTTGAATTGTTAGCGGGCCAAGTGTGAAAAGCAGAGGTCGAGAAGTTGCTTAAAGGATATGGTTTGACCAAAGTGGGAGTGGCATAGTAGCAAGTGGATTCTGTGGTAGGATAGCCACATGCTTTTAGAAAAGTTTAGAGGAATTTGGGAATCATGGGGGACAAAGACTAGGTCTACGGATTTTATTTGGGGTGGTGGCTATTGTACTGAGGAAGATTGAGTATGGCAGAGAGGGGGTTTGCTTGAAATGGAGAGGGGTGTGAAAAACTTGCTTATCATTTTTGGGATGCAACTTGACTTCTAGTTTGGAATGTATTGTTAGACTTTCAGTTGATGTCTATGGGGAATGAACGGACTCTTACAGCTGGCGGGCGAGCATGGGCTCAAGAGGGTTTATTGATTTCATGGTAGTTGTACCCTATGCAACGTCATTGGAAGATGTCGGTATGGAAATCCACATGTGGGCTATCTCCTATGGACAGGTTAGCGGTTGCGTGATTTTGATGAAGTTTCAACGTAGAGTTCTACTTACTAGCCGACAGAAGGTCGAATATGTGATTGTGGCTGATAATTCGGAATGCTCATGAAGAGTTTAACAAGGGACTATCAGAAATTTGGCAAGTTGATGGTGCGAGATCATGTTAATTGAGAAGGAGGAATCTTTGTGGGTTCTACATTATTCGATGGTAGCTTAAAGCTAAGTGGGGGAGCCTATCGTCTACGATTGGATCGCGTGGTTGTCTACTTGTGCAACTTCTGGTTATCAGTGCATTGGTGCACTATTTATGACTAAGAAAAGAAAACATCAGGAGTAATTCGAGCAAATGAGTTGATGAATGTGTGTTATATTTCGCATTATCGATTCATGCACAGGTTTTGGGAAAACTCACAGTTTATGCTTCTTGTGGATGTGATGTACAAGGAAAAATAATTCTTCCGGTTGCTTCTTTAAGAGTGTTCATGTGCTGACAACGCACTAGAGTTTGGCTTATATTTGGGACCAAGTCAGAGTGGGTGACTCTCAACAGTGGTGCTAATGGGTTCGTTATATGTCTAAAGACCGGGATTTTGCAGCAGAGTGTGAAGAATTCTTAGGGAATTTTCTATGTTATCATCGGGTCTGCGGGGCAGTATTGGAAAATAGGAGAAACAGTTTCGGATTCGCGAAAGGTCTTTAAGAATGGGTGTACCAGTTTGAGATGCTATTGTGCGCATGAGGAGGTTATGATATGGTTCATGGTTATTAAAACGATGTGGTCTCGTGAATTGGGTCACTCAGGAGGAATGTTGTTGAGTTTCGTTATGTTCTCGAATGGAGCTATTATTATTTCTAAGGCAAGTCAAGAGTAAATTGAAAGAAGTGGGGTCGGTTAGTAATGGTTTGAATCAACATGATTGTGGCAATGATCAGTTCCTTCGGCGTGTTAAGGTATACGAGTGGGTTATGGTTGTACGTACGGGCTCGACAGCCACCATAATTTGCTTGATTTGGGAGGTATTTGATTAAAATGGCCTTGTTGTGTAAATGAATTTTCGGAAGGGTAATGGCAGTTTAGACCGCGATTTGAGGTTTGTATTTTCTGCGGTTATGGGAATTCAGTCGCATGTTGCAATGGTTCTTCTTAAATGAGTTAAGTGAAAGGTTTCTAGATGATGAAGTGTTTATTCTATTAGATGTTAAGGAGTTATGATGAAATTCTTGTACTCTCGTGTAGCGGCATGGTAAGTGCAGCGGGTGGTATGGAAACCTGGAGGTTGAGGACCAAGGTCGAGGTTTGGGGTTGATAAGAATGTCACGAGCTCGGAGGAGCGGGGGAAGATTTAAGATGTTCAGAGTATGCTGGCATTATATTCGGGCAGTCTGAGGATGGTCTGTTTGGGTAAGAAGTGTTGAGTATTGAAATGAGGATGCTTGACTAGCACTATGGATGTAGCATGGTCGATGGCAATTGATGTTCAAATTTTACTACCTGGTGCGGAATGTTGTGGGGGTATATCCTACGAGAAGATCATATAAATGTGACGTGTTACTCATTCGATTGTTAGAGATTTAAATCAGGTATGGAGATTTTGGTACTGTCGCCAATGGGAGAGGTTATGATTGGGAATCGATCTATTTCTTTGGTTGTGGACAGTGTGAGTTTGTTCTAGATTTGATGGTTGTCTATATGTGTCATGAATAGGGTTATTGAGGATCCTTGAAAGGTCATTAGCCCTGTATGGGATAAGCGGAATCATCTTGAGGTCCGCTAGTAGATTTACATCACATCAGATGTGTTCATTCAGCATAGTACTGTTATGGAGGAGTCTTTGGGTGTTGGATGTTATTCCTGTCATCAGCTATCCTATGTAATACTATATTATGCCATGTGGGTTGTGAGACGAATTGATTATTCGCACATGTGTTGTGATCCCGTGTAGCTTGTGGTGTTATATGAGCAAGATGGCTCTCGAGATGCAGGTCATTTATTGCACCGTAGTCGTACTTGGGTTTTGTAACGTATGTCGCTATCATCTCCCCAGGGATTGTATTATGCACTTGGTGTGCCTGTGGTCGATATTCGAGCATTTCGTAAGTATAAGCATGACGTCTTGTTGGGTGTTTCCTTACTAATTGTTATATTTAGATCCGGTGGCATGTCGCCATGGATACGTTGTTTGGATCGGGTGGCACGCCGCCATAGGTATGTTGTGTGGATCGGGTTGCATGATGCAACAGGGTCATGTTTGGATCGGGTTGCATGCCGCAACAGTGTCATAGTTGGATAGGGTTGCACGCTGCAACAATGAGATGTTGAGTAATGTTCCCTATATATCCTTGTGTATTTTGTTTCTCATTCTCCGAGAAGGGTTCATAGCATCTTTTCGGCTATTTTATTTGTTACGCGGCGGGGTTGTTCTTTTCCAGAGTTCGTTCTTCCTTATGTGTCCCATTCCAGTTGTAGTTTGTTGGCGCATTGATAGCGTCATATGAGATCTTGGTCAGTGTTTGAGGTGGCTTATTACCTGAGCATCTTGTACTGGGTGAGACCAGGTTATTGGACCTGAAATCAGTGCAATCAGATTCATGTAGGGTATATTAGAGAGAAAATATCGTTAATCAGTTCAGAATGTGAAAATGATTCTTGTCAGGTGAAGGGACTCCGTGAGTTATTGATTTGATGGGTTGTCATTAGTTCCTGCGCATCTCTTTCATTGTTGCAGTATTGTGAGGATTGAAACCGGGCTTATATGTGTTATGAGGTATACTACGAGCATCGGGTCAGTGAATTTGCAGCTGTTATGCTTGGAGGAAGTTTCCTTAGGCAAATGCGTTATGCGGTGCGTTGTGTGATGTCAGCATGGGTGCATGATCATGTGTGGGTTCAGCGTGTGGAGATTTATACGGTGTTTGTATGTTAGAATCAGGTCTTGTAGAGAAATTCAGAGGTTGGAATTTGGTTCTAAGTCTTATTGACTAAATAAAAGGGAGGATCTTCAGTCTAGCTCGAGCTAATGTGCTCAACTGGGTTGTGGTGGCACGGTAGGTGCACAAGGTGTTGAACAGTGATTTTAGGACTTCTCCGGAGCAGCTCTTAGCACATTCGAGGATGAACGTATGTTTAAGTGGGGGAGAACGTAATGACCTGACCGGTTGTTTTGATCTCTAGCGCGTCGTTCGGCGGTTTGAGGCCTCGAGTTGCTTCACTTCATAGTTTATGACTTGTACAAGTGGTCGGAATTGAATTTCGGGATGTTCGGAGTGATTTTGGAAAGAAAATTCTAAATTCGGAAGCTTTAAGTTGGAAGGGTTGACTAAGGTTTGACTTTTGAGTAAACGACCTCGGAATCGGGATTTGAAGGTTCCAATAGGTTCGTATGATGATTTCGGACTTGGGCGCCTATTATGGAAAGTTGGCATATTTGAAGTTCTAGAATTTCATAAGTTTGGCTTGAAGTGGATTTTGATGTTATCGATGTTCGTTTGGAGTTCCGAGCCTTGGAATAGGTTCGTATCGTTATTTTTGACTTGTGTGTAAAGTTTGGCATCATTTCGGGATGTTTAAGTGTAATTCGGACATGTTCAGCGAAGTTTGAAGGTTGGAAAGTTGGAAGAAAGGTTTTAGGAAGCCGATTCGTAATTTTGATGTTGTTTGACGTGATTTGAGGCTTCGACTAAGTTCGTATCACGTTTGGGATGTGTTGGTACATTTGGATGGGGTCCCGGGGGCCTTGGGTTTTGAAATGGATTGGAATTCGGATATGAGGAGATGTTGTTGCTGCTGAAGACTGGTGTAATCGCACCTGCGGAAGGAGTGGCCGTAGATGCGGTCACGCAGGTGCGTAAGGGGGTCGTCGCAGGTGCGAGGAAAATTTTGTACCTGCGAAGTCACAGATACGGAGAAGGGGTCACAGAAGCGGTGCTGGGTGAGAGGTTGTGGTTGCGTAGGTGCGAGAACATTTCCGCACTTGCAAGCTCACAGGTGTGGGCTGTTGGTCGTAGAAGCGGGAAGGGGCCTTGGGCTAAAGGAGCGCAGAAGCAGACTCTTGTTCGCAAAAGCGAAGTGCTGGGAGTCAGGGGGTTTCGCAGATGCAATGTTTGGACCGCACCTGCGGAACCGCAGATGCGTTCAAGTGACCGCAGGTGCGATGATCGCTAGGCATAGGGCCATGTTAAGTACGTGGGTTTGTCTCATTTTCATTTCATTTCTTCCATGGGAGCCGGTCTTGGAGCGATTTTGGAGCGTCATTTTCATCGTTAATCATGAGGTAAGTAATATCTACAAGTTGTGAGTTAAATATACGAATTTGGGATTGTAAATACATGAAAAATTATGGAAATTGTGGGATTTTAAGAGAACCTAGAAATTGGTATTTTTAGATTTTTACCATGAAATTGGACATGGAATTAGGAATAAATTATATATTTGAGTTCATGGTGTTATGGGTAAAGTTTATCTTCAAATATTTTCAGAATCCGAGCACATGTGCTCGAGGGTTGACTTTATTGACTTTTTAAGCGGAGTTGGGAAGTATTATGAATTAATTAATTATGATGTTGGAGTACATTTATATTGGCTTCCGTGATTGTTTGACTACTTTCAGAACATTTGGCTTGGAGTTGAGTGTTAGAGTAGCGTTGGGGCCGGTTATGGAGCAACGGAGCAAGGTAAGTCTCCTGTCTAACTTTGTGAGGGGGAAACTACCCCTAGGTGATGTAATTGTTATGTGCTATTAGTTGTGTGTACTACGTACGCACGAGGTGACGAGAGTCCATACGTAGCTAAAGCATGTTTATGTCCGGGTAGACTTAGGACTTTACCATATAATATTTGGAATATTTGAATTCATTCTGCTGGCTTAATTAATTGAAATTATAATTGAACTAGACTTAGAAATATATACATATATATTAGGCAGAGCCTTATTACCTTGAGTTGTTGGCAAGTTATTTGAGAAACGGTAAAGGTTATACTCACCTTGTGTTCCTATACTGAATCGTAAGCTCGTGTCTAGTAATTCGATAATTCCTTTCCTTTCTTGTGGAGCAGGCAAAACACCTCGGCAGGATTATGTACCACACTCTCATGGGAGCGGGCCGTTCACCTCGGCAGTAAAATAGATGAATATATGGTTTGTGCCGCTCGACCCTCGACAGTGTACACGTTATGATGGGATCGGGCCGATCGCCTCGGCAATATCAATGTTCTTTCTGAGATCTAATCGTACGACCTCGGCATAATCGTGCGCTATATCGCTAGCAGTTCGAATATTCGCGAGATTTTCCTTTTACAGATGCCTTGCATTTTATATGGGAATTCTTATCCCTTTGTTATTGGCACTTGATAATTCCGAGTTGTTGAGATAGAATACGGGATTGAGAAATTAATATTGTTAAAAGAAATTTTGGAAGATTGTGTTAGTTACAGATTTACCTCACTACTATTGTTGTACTCTTACTTGTTTATGATTTACTATATCGATTTATTAGACCACTAGTAAGTGTCGATGTCGACCCCTCGTCACTACTTCTCCGGGGTTAGGCTAGATACTTACTAGGTATGTGTTGATTTACACACTCATGCTTCACTTCTGCACTAATTGTGCAAGAACCGACATGTTCATCTCATGATCATCTTGGCGCGTAGGTGCAGCTGTTGAGGATACTTCATGTGAGCTGCATTCCAGGCTACGCATCGCAGTTCACGGAGTCTCCATTATACTATTTAATTTATCCTGTCTTATTTACATTATAGACAAATGTTGTATTATTATTGTACTCCTTAGTAAATACTCATGCACTTGTGATACAGGGTTTTGGGGGCACCTACTGGGTGTTCATTATTGTAGTTCGCGTAATTATTATCATTTCACCTTGTAATTTATACCTTATACGGAAATTGGAAAAGATAAAATCACAGGTTTTCTACGAGTACTACATTTTACACTACTTATTCAATGGGATTCATGATTTTGAAAATAATAAAATGATTAACTAAGATGATTAATCACCGTTGGCTTGCCTGGCGGCGGCGTCAGGCGCCATCACGACCTATACTGGATTTTCGGTGGTGACAGATCCCAGGCCTCCTTGGCCTAGCCCGCACCTGCGACCATCTTCCTCGCACCAGCGAGCTCGCAGGTACGGTAAGCCCTCCACTTCTGCGACCACTGGACAACCTGCTTTAGGTCGCTTCTGCGGTTGATGGGCCGCTTCTGCGAGGTCGCACCTGCGGCCAAAACCTCTCAGGTGCGAACGCACCAGAACTGGAGCACCAGCAGCTCCCTAAGTCAAATTCCGAGTCTGATTGTAGTCCGTTTTACCTCTGGGGCCTCGGGACCCCGTCCAATTACACTCACTCATCCAAAAATATAATACGGACCCGCTCGAAATCGAAACACCAAAATAACATCTAGAAATACAAATCAGACGCCAAAACGCATGAATCGAATTATGAAACTCAAAAACTTCTAGAAACACTTCCGCGCATCCGATTCCTATCAAATCAACTCGGAACGACGTCAAATTTTGTGTGAAAATCACAAATCACCATACGGAACTATTCCCAGGCTCATAAACCCAAACGGATATCGATAACACCAAAATCTACTCCAACCCAAACTTAAAGAACTTGAAAAACCTTCAATGCGCCAACGTTCAATATTAAGTGCCGAAACGCTCCCAGGTCATCCGAACCCGATCCAAACATACGCCTAATTCCAAAATCATCATACGAACCTATTGGGACCGTCAAATCCCGGTTTCGAGGTCGTTTACCCAAAATGTTGACTCAAGTCAAATTTAAACATTTTAAGCCAATTTTAAGGAACTAAGTATTCCGATTTCAACCCGATCCCTTCCAAACCCGAACTAACCATCCCCGCAAGTCATAAATTAGTAAAAGCACATACGGGGAGTCTTAATTAGGGGAACAGGGACCTAGAAAGTGAGGCCATCTCTGATATGATGGAAACAGGAACACAATGCAACCGAACAACCTCTTGAATGTAAATCTGGGCCAATCTCTATGAAGAATACATAGTCACAACTGGAATGAAGTGTGCCAACTTGGTCAACCTGTCGACAATGACCCAAATTGGATCAAACTTCCTCAAGGTCCGCGACAACCGAACTACGAAGTCCAAAGTGATGTGCTCCCACTTCCACTCAGGTATAACCATCTGCTGAAGTAGGCCACTGGCCTTTGGTGCTCATACTTGACCTGCTGGCAATTTAGACATCTCTCCACACACTCAACTATGTCCTTATTCATCCGCCGCCACCAATAATGGTGCCTCAGGTGGCGGTACATCTTCGTAGCCCCTGGATAAAAAGAATACCGAGAACTGTGTGCCTCCTCTAAAATCTTCTCCCTCAAGCCATCAACATTAGGAACACATAGGCGACCCTGGAGCCGCAGAACACCATCCTCACCGATAACAACCTCCTTGGCACCACCCCCTAGTATCGTCGCCCTGAGAACCAACAAGTGCGGGTCATCGAACTGACGAGCCTTGATCTGCTCGAATAATGAAGACTAAGCGACGACGCATGCAATAAATCGGCTGGGCTCTGAAATATCCAACCTCATAAGTCTGTTGGCCAAGGATTGAATGTCCAATGCTTATGGCCTCTCCTCTGCTGAAATGAATGCCAAACTACCCATACTCTCAGCCTTTCTGCTCAAGGCATTAACAACCCTATTTGCCTTGACGGATGATAAAGGACGGTAATATTATAATCTTTTAGTAACTCAAGCCACCTGCGCTACCTCAAATTGAGATCCCTCTGCTTGAAAAAATGCTGCAAGCTGCGATGATCGGTGTAAACCTCACAGGACACCCCATAGAGATAATGCCTCCAGATCTTGAAGCATGAACTATTGCGGCCAACTCCAAATCGTGTACGGGGTAATTCTTATCGTGGGGATTCAGCTGGCATGAAGCATATGCAATAACTCTCCCCTCTTGTATCAATACACACCCCAAGACAACGCATGAAGCGTCACAATACACAGTATACATCCCTGAATTGGAAGGCAACTCTAGCACCGGTGTTGTAGTCAATGCGGTCTTGAGCTTCTGAAAGCTCGCCTCGCAATCATCAAACCATCGGAACGGGGCACCCTTCTGGGTCAATCTAGTCAAAGCTGCTGCAATAGATGAGAAGCCCTCCAAAAATCGGCAATAATAACCTTCTAACCCAAGAAGCTCCTGATCTTGGTTGTTGTGGTAAGGCGAGGCCAACTCTGAACTACCTCGATCTTCCTAGGATCTACCTTAATACCCTCGCATGATACAACATGTCCCAAGAATGCCACAGAATCTAACCAAAACTCACACTTGGAGAACTTAGCATATAGCTTCTGTTACCGCAAGGTCTGAAGCACCACTCTTTAATGTTGCTCGTGCTTCTCCATGTTACACGAGTAGATCAATATGTCATCAATGAAAATAATGAAAACGAGTCAATATATGGCGGGAACACCCAGTTCATCAAATCCATAAATGCTGCCGCGACGTTAATCAAGCCGAAGGACATCACTAGGAACTCATAGTGGCCATATCTAGTCCGAAAAGCTATCTTTAAAACATTCGAATCACGAATCTTTAGCTGATGATACCCCGATCTCAAGTCGATCTTAGAGAACACCCTGGCACCCTGCAACTTGTCAAACAAATCATCAATACGCGGCAATGGGTACTTGTTCTTAATAGTAACTTTGTTCAACTGGCGGTAATCAATGCATATCCGCATAGTCCCATCCTTCTTCTTCACGAACAACACCGATGCACCCCATGGAGACACACTCGGTCTGACGAACCCATTTTCTAGAAACTCCTCAAGTTGTTTTTTCAACTCCTTCAAATCTCTCGGAGCCTTGCGGTACGGTGGAATAGAGATAGGCTGGGTACCTGGAGCCAAATCAATTCGAAAATCGATATCACAATCTAGTGGCATGCCTGGTAGATCAGAAGGAAACACATCGGAGAACTCTCGCACCATGGGCACTGAATTAATCATCGGGGTCTCTATGGAAGTATCCCAAACATAAGCTAGATAACCCAAACAACCCTTCTCGACCATATGTCGAGCCTTCAGGAAAGAGATAACCCGACTAGATGCACTGATAGACGAACCCTTCTACTCCAATCTAGGCAACTCTAGAATTGCTAAGGTAACAGTCTTGGCATGGCAATTAAGGACGACATGATATGGAGACAACCAGTCCATGCCCAGGATGACCTCAAAGTCGGTCATATCAAGCAACAAAAGATTCTCTCTAGTCTCATAACCACATAAAGTCACAATACATGACCAATAGATCCAATGCACAACAACAGAATCACCCACTGGCATGGACACATATATAGGAGTACCCAAGGACTCACGAGGAATACCTAAAAAAATGAGCAAACAGAGATGAAACATATGAATATGTAGACCCTGGATCAAATAGTACCAAAGCATCCCTACCGTAGACAGAAATAATACTTTGATCACGGCATCTGGGGCTACCGTATCTAGTCTGGCTGGAAAAATATAGAACCTAGCTAGAGCGCCACCTGATTGGCCTCCACCTCTAGGACAGCCCCTACCCACCTTTCCTCCGCCTCAAGGCGGCCGGACGACAGGTGTGGTAGCTGGTGCTAAAAGCATAGGCTGCTGACCCTGCTGCACTGCATTGCCCCAAAGCCTGGGGTAGATCCTCCTCACATGACCAATATCCCCACACTCGAAACAACCCCTCAGAATGGTAGACTGTTGACCTAAAGTCTGACCCTGATGGCCTGAATACCCACTGGAGGAACCACGAATAGCTGGTGGATGGTAGGAGCTCTCTGGAATGGTGCTGAAATAGGGCCGCACTGGAGCACCCCGAGGAGGTGGCGGTGCTAGATATGTGGGCCTGCTAGACTGACCCCTCACAAACTGACCTCTACCCTCAAACGGAGCTCCACTAAACCCTCCAGAATATCGAAACCGCGTGTCCCTCGACGTCTTCTCTCGACTTCGCAGACGAACACCCTCGATCCCCCCAAGCTATCTCCACAACTAGCTCGTATGAAGTCCTCATCTCAACCTCTCAGGCCATAGTGGCCTGGATACCAGAGTGCAAACCCTCAACAAACCTCCGCACTCTCTACGCATCGGTGGTAAGTATCATAAGTGCATGGTGAGACAACTCAGAGAATCTCGCCTCATAATCGGTCACTGACATCTGACCCTGCTGAAGCTGCTCGAACTGAAATCGCAGCTCTTCGCTCTGAGAGGGTGGAATATATCTATCTAGAAAGAGGCATGTGAACTGGTCCCAAGTCAAATGAAGAGAACCTACTGGCCTGCCGAGAAGACAAAACTACCACCATCTACAGGCCCTCCCCTCCAGTTGAAAGGTGGTAAACGGTCAAATTTCCACAATTAAGCCCGAGTACGTACTCGTCGCCACGCGTACACGGCCGTCACATTACACAATTAGCACAAATAACTCAAATCCTAAGGGGTAGTTTCCCTCCATAAAGTTAGGCAAGATACTTACCTAAAAAAAGCTAGACCGATACTCTAAAATGACCTTCTCGAGTGAAAAAACCTCCAGACGGCTCAAATCTTGCCAAAATAACTTCAAACCATAAATAAAACTCATAGAAAATAATTCTGGATAATAAAGCTTTGATTTTTAATTAAAACTAAAAAGTCAACTCAAAAGTCACCCCCCGGGGTCCTCACCTCAAAACACGACAAAATTTACAAAACCCGAACACCATTCCGATACGAGTCCAACCATACCAAAATTATCAAATTCTGATATCGAATCGCCCTTCAAATCCTCATTTTACATTTTTGAAAGAGTTTACAAAATTTTACATTTTCTTTCATTCAATTCACTAATTTAACGATGAAAATAATGAAATATAATCAAATCCGGGTAAAGATCACTTACCCCAAACAACCACGTGAAGAACCCCTCAAAAATCGCCCAAAAACAAGGCTTTCAACTCAAACAAAATAATGAAAAATGACAAGCACCAATCCTTAATGTTTCTGTCCAGATTCGTACTTGCGCAACAATTCGCGCGTTTGTGAGCTCGTATTTGCGAGCTATGACTAGCATTTGCGTTCCAACCAGCCAGACCAGTGGCCGCACCTGCGCAGTAAAATTTTGCACCTGCGACATCGCGGATGCGTCCAAACAACTGCAAAAGCGGACTGCCTTACAGAACCGAGCTCTCCTTTCGCAAAGCAATTGCGCATCTGTGCCAAAATCTCCGCAGAAGCAAAGCAACATGACACCCCCATCTCTCTGAAGCGACCAACAATGATGCATAAGCAACCACACACATGTGCTCCAAAAATGTGCAGGTACTACGCACCAGAACCAGACTTGTCCAGCATGCTCCTAACAATCCGAAACCCGTCCAAAATTCACCCATGCCACTCGGGACCTCGTCCCAACATACCAATAAGTACCATAACTTAATACGGACCTACTCGAGGCCCCAAATCATATGAAATAACGTCAAAACTACGAATCACACCTTAAATCGAACTTATAAATTTTTAAATCTTCCGACTTCCAAAACTCGTGCTGAAACGTATCAAATCAATTCGGAATAACCTCAATTTTTTTATGCAAGTCCCAAATGGCATAACGGAGCTAATACAACTCTCGGAATCGCAATCCGAACCCGATATTAACTAAGTCAACTCTCGGTTAAACCTCTCAACCTTTCAAAACTTTAACTTTTTCACTTTTCGCCGAAATGCTTTAAATTATCATATGGACCTCCAAATCGAAATTCGGACACACGCCTAAGTCCAAAATTACCATACAAATCTATTAAAATCATCAAAATAATATTTCGGAGTCGTCTACATAAAAGTCAAACTTCGATCAATATTTACCACTTAAGCTTCTAACACAAGAATCCTTCTTCCAAATTGATCCCAAATCATTTGAAAACCGAACTCGACCATACACGCAAGTCATAACACATAATAAGAAGCTTCTTGAGACCTTAAGCCACCGAACATGACGCTAATTCTCAAAACGATCGATCGGGTCGTTACACCCTTCTTAGGGATGACTTGTGAATCCAGCCTCACTTCCACATCCGCATCACGTGTTACGTTGTTGAACTTGTATTCTAAATACATTATTTTAGTCCTACTCATCTTGAAACCTTTTGACTCCAGGTTCTGTCTCCAAACCTCCAGCCTCGCGTTAGCACCACATCATGTCTCGTCAATTAGTATTATATCATCCGCAAATAACATGTACTATGGCATATCCTCTTGAATATGCCGCGTCAGAACTTTCATCACCAAGGTAAATAAAATCGGGCTAAGCACGGATCCCTGATGCAAGCCCATCCCGACAAGGAAGTGTTCTGAGTCTTCTTCCACGTCTTAACCGGGGTCTTAACTCCATCATACATATCCTGGATCACCCTAGTATAAGCTACGGGCACACCCCTAACCTCCAAACACCTCCAAAGAACCTTTCTCGGAACTTTATCATAAGTTATTTCTAGGTCAATAAAGATCATGTGCAAGTCCTTCTTTCTATCCCTATACTGCTTTATCAGTCTCTTAATAAGGTGAATGGCTTCCAGTACTATTTTAGTGTTGTGACTTGAAATATGTTGGAGATGGCAAAAAAAATGAATACATTGCTAGCTTTTGTTCAGATCTTTCTCATTGTATAGCTATTAAAAGTTTTAGAATATCAAATCAACACCACGCATGTTAAAACTATTCATATATAGCACCCATAGTTCGTCACTAGCTCCAAGATTTTGCATATTTTGATGAGGCCAAAGCGATATATTAAAATTAAGAAAAAAACGAATATATTACATAGTGCAGACTCCTTCATATGTGTATATGTTTTTTTTTCTTTTGCTTAAAACATGTCAAATAATCAAAACGAGAAATAGTAATAATTTAAAATTCCTGCATACTGCATTTGCCTTTACTGCTCTATCATTCAGCATGTCAAACTAGGGGGAAGAGGAGAGGATAAACAAAAAAGACAATGGCTTCGTCTCATAACAGTTATCTCTTGAGGTTATCATATTTCTTCAATATTGAGCAGGATAAACTTAAAAGGAAATATATAAACTAGTCCGATTGACCTCAAATTTTGTGCACAAGTTATAATTGACATTACGGACCTACTCCAACTTTCGGAATCTAAATCCGACTCCGATATCAAAAAGTCAACTCCCGGTCAAACTTCTCAAAATTATCCAAATTTTCAACTTTCGCCCAAATGACCCCAAAATGACCTACTGACCTCTAAATCCACATCCGGACGCGTTCCTAAGACCGGAATCATCATATGGAGATATTCCCAGACTCAGAATCCCAAACAGACGTTGATATCATTGAAATGCACTTCAACTCAAATTTATGAAATTCTTCCAAAATGCCAACTTCCACAATAGGCGCTGAAACGCTCCGGGTCATTCAAAACTCGATCCGGACATACGCCCAAGTCCAAAATCATCATACGAACCTATTGGAACCTTCCAATCCCGATTCCGAGGTTGTTTACTCAAAAATCAAACCCTAGTCAAATCTTCCAACTTAAAGCTTCCGAAATTAGAATGTTATTTTCAAATCAACTACGAACTTTCCGAAATTCAATTCCGACCACGCGCACAAGTCATAATACCTGAAGTGAAGTTACTCAAGGTCTCAAACCACCGAACGACGCACTGGAGCTCAAAACGACCGGTCGGGTCGTTACATTCTCTCCCACTTAAACATACGTTCGTCCTCGAACGTGCTAAGAACGGCTATGGAGTTGTCCGAAATCATTGTTTAATGCCTCGTGCACCTACCCGTACTACCACAACTCAGTTGAGCCCATTAGCTCGAGCAAACCCGAAAATCCTCCCTATTATCTAGTCAAATAAGCCTTAGAGCCAAATTCCAACATCTGAAATCCTTTACCAGGTCTGTTTCCAATATACGAACATTGTATCCATCACTACACGGTGCACCAATACATGATTTCATACCTTTACTGAATTCATACCATGCATAGTAACTCACATGACCATAATAACATCCTCTGACAACGATAGTTGAAATCCCACGAATCTGATGCCCCCACGCACCTCACGAAACATATAAGTCTCGTTTCAACTCTCGCAATACTACCACAACAGAAAGGATGTGTAGAAATTCATAACCAACTTCCGAGTCAACAATTCATTGAGTCCCTCCTCCTGACAAGGACCATTACCCCATTATGAACCAAATAACGATATTTTTTTTTTTTTAACATGCCTCATATAATCCGAGTCAATAATCTTGTGAGCTCGTATTTGCGAGCTATGACTAGCATTTGCGTTCCAACCAGCCAGACCAGTGGCCGCACCTGCGCAGTAAAATTTCGCACCTGCGACATCGCGGATGCGTCCAAACAACTGCAAAAGCGGACTGCCTTACAGAACCGAGCTCTCCTTTCGCAAAGCGATTGCGCATCTGTGCCAAAATCTCCGCAGAAGCAAAGCAACATGACACCCCCATCTCTCTGAAGCGACCAACAATGATGCATAAGCAACCACACACATGTGCTCCAAAAATGCGCAGGTACTACGCACCAGAACCAGACTTGTCCAGCATGCTCCTAACAATCCGAAACCCGTCCAAAATTCACCCATGCCACTCGGGACCTCGTCCCAACATACCAATAAGTACCATAACTTAATACGGACCTACTCGAGGCCCCAAATCATATGAAATAACGTCAAAACTACGAATCACACCTTAAATCGAACTTATAAATTTTTAAATCTTCCGACTTCCAAAACTCGTGCTGAAACGTATCAAATCAATTCGGAATAACCTCAATTTTTTTATGCAAGTCCCAAATGGCATAACGGAGCTAATACAACTCTCGGAATCGCAATCCGAACCCGATATTAACTAAGTCAACTCTCGGTTAAACCTCTCAACCTTTCAAAACTTCAACTTTTTCACTTTTCGCCGAAATGCTTTAAATTATCATATGGACCTCCAAATCGAAATTCGGACACACGCCTAAGTCCAAAATTACCATACAAATCTATTAAAATCATCAAAATAATATTTCGGAGTCGTCTACATAAAAGTCAAACTTCGATCAATATTTACCACTTAAGCTTCTAACACAAGAATCCTTCTTCCAAATTGATCCCAAATCATTTGAAAACCGAACTCGACCATACACGCAAGTCATAACACATAATAAGAAGCTTCTTGAGACCTTAAGCCACCGAACATGACGCTAATTCTCAAAACGATCGATCGGGTCGTTACACCCTTCTTAGGGATGACTTGTGAATCCAGCCTCACTTCCACATCCGCATCACGTGTTACGTTGTTGAACTTGTATTCTAAATACATTATTTTAGTCCTACTCATCTTGAAACCTTTTGACTCCAGGTTCTGTCTCCAAACCTCCAGCCTCGCGTTAGCACCACATCATGTCTCGTCAATTAGTATTATATCATCCGCAAATAACATGTACTATGGCATATCCTCTTGAATATGCCGCGTCAGAACTTTCATCACCAAGGTAAATAAAATCGGGCTAAGCACGGATCCCTGATGCAAGCCCATCCCGACAAGGAAGTGTTCTGAATCTTTTTCCACGTCCTAACCGGGGTCTTAACTCCATCATACATATCCTGGATCACCCTAGTATAAGCTACGGGCACACCCCTAACCTCCAAACACCTCCAAAGAACCTTTCTCGGAACTTTATCATAAGTTATTTCTAGGTCAATAAAGATCATGTGCAAGTCCTTCTTTCTATCCCTATACTGCTTTATCAGTCTCTTAATAAGGTGAATGGCTTCCAGTACTATTTTAGTGTTGTGACTTGAAATATGTTGGAGATGGCAAAAAAAATGAATACATTGCTAGCTTTTGTTCAGATCTTTCTCATTGTATAGCTATTAAAAGTTTTAGAATATCAAATCAACACCACGCATGTTAAAACTATTCATATATAGCACCCATAGTTCGTCACTAGCTCCAAGATTTTGCATATTTTGATGAGGCCAAAGCGATATATTAAAATTAAGAAAAAAACGAATATATTACATAGTGCAGACTCCTTCATATGTGTATATGTTTTTTTTTCTTTTGCTTAAAACATGTCAAATAATCAAAACGAGAAATAGTAATAATTTAAAATTCCTGCATACTGCATTTGTCTTTACTGCTCTATCATTCAGCATGTCAAACTAGGGGGAAGAGGAGAGGATAAACAAAAAAGACAATGGCTTCGTCTCATAACAGTTATCTCTTGAGGTTATCATATTTCTTCAATATTGAGCAGGATAAACTTAAAAGGAAATATATAAACTAGTCCGATTGACCTCAAATTTTGTGCACAAGTTATAATTGACATTACGGACCTACTCCAACTTTCGGAATCTAAATCCGACTCCGATATCAAAAAGTCAACTCCCGGTCAAACTTCTCAAAATTATCCAAATTTTCAACTTTCGCCCAAATGACCCCAAAATGACCTACTGACCTCTAAATCCACATCCGGACGCGTTCCTAAGACCGGAATCATCATATGGAGATATTCCCAGACTCAGAATCCCAAACAGACGTTGATATCATTGAAATGCACTTCAACTCAAATTTATGAAATTCTTCCAAAATGCCAACTTCCACAATAGGCGCTGAAACGCTCCGGGTCATTCAAAACTCGATCCGGACATACGCCCAAGTCCAAAATCATCATACGAACCTATTGGAACCTTCCAATCCCGATTCCGAGGTTGTTTACTCAAAAATCAAACCCTAGTCAAATCTTCCAACTTAAAGCTTCCGAAATTAGAATGTTATTTTCAAATCAACTACGAACTTTCCGAAATTCAATTCCGACCACGCGCACAAGTCATAATACCTGAAGTGAAGTTACTCAAGGTCTCAAACCACCGAACAACGCACTGGAGCTCAAAACGACCGGTCGGGTCGTTACATTCTCTCCCACTTAAACATACGTTCGTCCTCGAACGTGCTAAGAACAGCTATGGAGTTGTCCGAAATCATTGTTTAATGCCTCGTGCACCTACCCGTACTACCACAACTCAGTTGAGCCCATTAGCTCGAGCAAACCCGAAAATCCTCCCTATTATCTAGTCAAATAAGCCTTAGAGCCAAATTCCAACATCTGAAATCCTTTACCAGGTCTGTTTCCAATATACGAACATTGTATCCATCACTACACGGTGCACCAATACATGATTTCATACCTTTACTGAATTCATACCATGCATAGTAACTCACATGACCATAATAACATCCTCTGACAACGATAGTTGAAATCCCACGAATCTGATGCCCCCACGCACCTCACGAAACATATAAGTCTCATTTCAACTCTCGCAATACTGCCACAACAGAAAGGATGTGTAGAAATTCATAACCAACTTCCGAGTCAACAATTCATTGAGTCCCTCCTCCTGACAAGGACCATTACCCCATTATGAACCAAATAACGATATTTTTTTTTTTTAACATGCCTCATATAATCCGATCGCACTGATCCCAGGTCCAATAATCTTGTCTCACCTAGTATAAGTTGTTCCGGCAATAAGCCACCACAACACTACCAAAGGTCTCATATGATGCCATTATGCGCCAACAATCCACAAACTCGCATATGATACATAAGGAAAAGTGAACTCTGAAAGAACTACTCAACCCACGTAACTAATTAAACAACCAAAAGGATGTTATGAACCTTCCTCAGGAAATGAGAAGCAAAACACACAATAATAGATATGGGAAACTGTACTCAATAACACACTATTGCGGCGTGCAACTCGATCCACACATGATACCGTTGCGACGTACAACCTGATCCAACCATGATACCCGTGGCGGCGTGCCACCCGATCCAAACAACGTACCCGTGGCGGCGTGCCACCCGATCCACACATAATAATCCAAAGAAAACACACCTTGAGCCATAATGCTCATACTCACGAAATGCCCGAATATCAACCCTAAGCACGCGAAGTGCATGATATAAATCCTGGGGAGACGGGTAGCGTCATACGCTATAAAACTCAAGCACAACTAAGGTGCAATATATGATCTGCATCTCGAGAGCCATCCTGCTCATATAACACCACCGCTACATGGGACCTCAACACATTGTACAAATAATCAAGCCGTCTCACCACCCACATGGCGCAATATAGTATTACATGAAGTAGCTGACGACAAAAATAACATCCAACGCCCGAATACTCCTCCATAAGGAATGCTATGCTGAATGAACACATACAGGCTGGTGTAAAGTACACATCCACATTTGGACCCATCAACGGACCTCAAATTGATTCTGATCATACCATGCTTGGGAAAATAACCTCTCAAGGATCCACAATGACCATTTTTCCCATGACCCGCAAGAACAACCATCGAATCCGGAACAAACTTCCACAACTCACAATCAAATGAACCGAGCGCCCTCCAGGCACCAATACCCACTTACGCGATAGTACCACCATCTCCATACGTGGTTTCAATATTTAATCAATCAAGTGACTACATGTCACCCTTATACAAATTTCTCATGGGTTGCACTCCCACGATCTTCCGCACTAGGTAACAAGTCTGCCCCTCTTTACTGCCAGCCATATTAACGCTGTAAAGCAAATCAAGAATACGCAACTCAGTACACATAGCCTTACACAGGACACCGATCTCAAGTGACGCTAAAGACAATACTAGCTTACTCTAAGCATTTGAATTCTTCCCTGCTCATCCGAGCTCTTGACATTCTTGTCGACCTCAACTGCAACCTTGATCCTCAACTTCTAATTCCCATGTCGCTTACTGCACCTAACATACCAATACGCAAGAGTACATGGATTTTATAATAACCCCTGATCTACTAATAGGATAAACACTTCATCATATAGAAACCTTTTACTTAGCTCATTTCAGAAGAACCAATGCAACACGCAACTAAATTCCCAAACCGCAGAAAATACAACCTCATGTTGTAATCTAAACTGCCATAACTCTTTCGAAAATCCGTTTACATAATAAAGCCATACGAATCGAATACCTCCCAAATCAACCAAGTTGTGGTGGCGCTCAAGCCCAAGTGTACAACCACAAACTACATGTATAACTTCACGCTGGAGAAACTGGTCACTGCCAGAACCGTGTTGATTCAACCATTACCAACCGAGCCACTTCTTCTAATTTACTTCGGATTTGCCTTCGGAATAATAATAGCTCCATTTAAAACATCACGAACCCAAATCTGCACTCATCCTGAGTGACCTTATTTTACAAGACCACGTTGTCTCCAAAAACCACGAACCATCGCATACCCTCATTATGCGCATATTCGCATCTTCAACTGGTACACCCATTCTGAAAATACCTCTATGAATCCGAAGTTATTTTCTCCCATTCCTTCAATGCCACACCGCAGATCGAAGATAACGTAGAACACTCCAAGCCACTTTTCATAATACACTGCAAAATCTCAATACTTAACCATACTACTGGCTCGAAATCCTTAGGCACGACACTTTGAACCCACTAGAACTATCATTGAGAGTCACCCACTCTGACTTGTTCCCAGTTATGATCAAACTCCAAGGCCCTACTGGCACATGAACACCCTCTCAAAGAAGCACATGGCTGAATCACGTTCCTTGTAACTCACCTCTACATGAAGCATAAATCCTGAGTCTTCCCAAAGCCTGAACATGAATCGATAAGGCCAATTATAGCGTACATTCCTCAAATCCTTTGCTCAAATTGCCACAGATGTTTTCTTTCCTTAGTCTTAATAACCTATCAATATGCTGCTAACCAGAACCCTCACAAGTAGATAATCATGCAATCAACTTGTAGTCGGTGTGGCTCTCCCACTTAAGCTTGAAGCTACCATTACATGACCCTGGAACCTACCAAGATTCCTTCTTCCTTACTGACATGACCTTGTGCAATCGACCCGCCAAATTCCTCGAAATCCTTATGTTAACCATTTCATGCCTCTTACTGGATAACCAGTAAAATCCTTTGTAGAGGCTTCATCAACACCACACGACCGCTAACCATCTCACAGGAGATAACCCACCTTTGAAAATTACATGCCGACATCTTCCAACAGCGCTGTACCGAGTACAATTACTACGAAATCAATAAACCACCCTGAGCACGTGCTCATTCACCAGCTGTACAAGTTCGTTCACTCCCCATGGACATCAACTAAAGGTGCGACAATACATTCCAATCCAAAGTCATGTTGTATCCTTCTTCATATCATGCAACTCCTTTCCGTGGTATCCAACCTTTGTCCGTATAGCAGCCAATATTCCAAATTAAGTTCGTATACTTAGTCATTGTCTACCATGAGTTCCAAATCACTCTAAACTTTCCTCAACGCATGTAGCTATCCTACCACAGAACCCATCTGCTACTCTACCACTCTCCCACTTTGGTCAAACCCTCTCCTTTAAGCAACTACCCGACTTCTATTTCTCACACTTGGCCTTCTAGAAATTTAACCACCGCAAGACGCCTCCCACATGTTCTCCCTCATCCTTCGCTGCCCAGTTGTTGCCTTAAATCAAAATCTACCTCTGTAGCACTTGAACCAATAGATCGCTACCAACTTTAAACCTTTCAGAAGATAATCTTCCTTGAGCCCTTAACACCCGGACCAATGATTAAGTCCTGAACCACTGCACACTGCGATCTCTGACAACTGCTTCCCCGGCACTATTTCACACTACCCTGCCCCGACGGCAAATTGATGAAGATCATAACATCGGTGAACTTAACATATTCAATCCAGGGCGATGACACCACATCACAGATGAAAATTCCACCATGCTCGAAATACCAAGTCTCGTTACTCCGTCAACCCAAACCCGAACATTCATAGTCCGATTGCCTTTCCTTCACCGGAAATAAAATACTGGATCTTTGAATCATGCACTGAGTAAAACTCCTTCCAAGTCATTCACTGCTTCGACGCATAGACAAGCATTCTACCATTACACAAACACGGTGCAATAGCAACGCACGAATCGTCATAAAAATCAATGCTAAGCCTCAAAACCTTAGGTAATACTGATACTGAGCTGTAATGACAGAACGGCCTTCCACAAGGCGACGACAATAGCCCAATCAAATACGCAGGGAGAAACACCCTGCACCACATCTGTAGTACCATTAAAATTCTTTGACTCCTAATTTATAGCAGACACTTCACATCGCATAAGATCGAATAGGAAGGAAATGAAGGCATAAGCCTCAAAGGAATCAAATCACACGATGAGGAATCAAGAAAGGAAAGTGCTCCTAACAGTCTTGTAGCCTCTCGAAGATAAGTAAAGACGTCTCCGTACCAATCTGCAAGACTCTACTAGCCTTGCTCATGACTCGTGAGACCTACGTGAATCTAGTGCTCTGATACCATGTTGTCACGACCCAAAATTCATTAACGGGCGTGATGGAGCCGGACCCCGCTATCAGGCAAGCCAAAAATAAATACTTAATTTTGTTCTCATTTTTAATAATTTTAAAATCATATTTCCTTCGATTAAATAGTAAAAGGTGGAGTTTGCAGTGTACATAATAATATTGTTAACAATTTCAATACAGGACAACCTCTAATCACCCCAAAACCCGGTGTCACAAGTGCATAAGCATTAGCTAGGAATGTAAAATAAAATACAGCATCTATCCGAAATACAAATTGGATAGAAAAATATAAATACTTTGAAGAAGACTTTGTTGGCTGCGGACTCGTAACGTGGAATGCAGCTCACCAAATCCCTGCAATAATCGCGCCTCTGCACCCACAAGGCCTCTAGACATATATGCACCTGCAAAAAAATGTGCAGCAAGTGTAGTATGAGTACGTAAATCAATGTGTACTCAGTAAGTATCCCGCCTAACCTCGAAGAAGTAGTGACGAGGGGTCGACTTCGACACTTACTATAGGCTATAAATAAAACGTCGATGATATAATTAAGCATGGATTACATAGTACGGCTGTAAGCTCAATATCATGAAATAAGAACAATTCTTTTATTCATAAGAAATTTCCAAATTTATTTTCGTCATTTAACAATTTTGGACCTCGGGCCTATGAAAACAATATCAATTATTATCAATTCCAAAGATGTATCATGCACAAATCATGCCGAGGTCGTACGACCCACTCCAACATAAATATTTAAACTGTGCATTGCCGATGAATGAACGGTACGAATCATAGATGCATCTATTTAACCTGCCGAGGCATTCGGCCTGCTCCACAAAAGAGAAAATACACATTAAATAACCAATTCAAGATTTATTAAGGGGCAAATATTCCTAAATTTCAAATTTCCATTTAACGGTCAAGTAAATGAAGTTTAACCATTTTAAAGTTCCTTTACCAAGTTTTGATATGATTTAAGCAATTTAAATTAACAAGTAGGATGCAAGCATCACAATTATAACATGATCTGGGTCCTAGACTACCCGGACATAAACATATTAGTAGCTATGAACGGACTCTCGTCACCTCGTGCATACGTAGCCCCCACAAATAGAAGCACATATTGAATTATTTCATCTATGGGGTTAATTCCCTCTTACAAGGTTAGAAAGGAGACTTACCTCGCTCCGAAATTCCATAACCGGCTCCCAAGCCCTTCCAACAACTCAAACTGATGCCCAACGCTCCAAAACTAGTCAATAAATGTGTAAACCCATAAATATATACTCTAATACTCATTATAACTCAATTCACAATAATTCCTAACTCCGCTTGAAAAGTCGATAAAAATCACCCTAGGGCCCACGTACCCGGATTCCGAAACTTTTCAAAGATAAACTTTACCCATGACACCACGAACTCAAATATATAATTTATTCTAAATTCCATGTCCAATTTCGTGGTCAAAATCCAAAAATATCCATTTCTATGTTTTCTACCAAAATCCCAAATTTTTACAAATTTTTAAGTCTAAATCCATATATAATCCAAGTGTTTAACTTGCAATAGGTGGGAATCACTTACCTTGACATGGATGACGAAAATCTCCCTTCCAAGAGCTCCAAAAATCGCCCAACCAAATAAAAAGTGGAGGAAAGTGGCCAAATCCCGTCTTTTAAAAACCTCACTGCCCAGGCGATTTTTGCACCTGCGGTGCCTTGGCCGCATCTACGGTCCCGCACTTGCGACAAAACCCTCGTAGGTGCGCATTTCCCTTACCTGGCCAAGCTCCGCATCTGCGGATAAAAGGGGCCGCTTCTGCGAGCCCATCAGCTTCTGCGACTACTGCTCTCGCACATGCGGTCACGCAGGTGCGCCAACACTTTCGCACCTGCAGTGGCTGGCCTGCCCTCACTCTTTCGCTTCTGCGGCTCATAGCTCGCACCTGCGAGCTCACACCTGCGGCTACCTCTGCGCAGGTGCGGTTACACCAGAAGCTGAAAGCTTCATCTGTTCTTCCCAAGTTCAAACTCGATCTGTTTACCGTCCGAAATCCACCCGAGGCCCTCGGGACCTCAACCAAATATACCAAGCATATCTACAAATTGCACAATTCTTTAAAGTAGGAAAACTTACATAAATGTCCCAAATAAGTCTCAACTTACCAATCTCTAGCCATTAGTCATAGACTTACTAAAACTAGCCATTTATGTATAAATTTCGGGCCAATTCCCCCTGTTTCAGCTATCCCTTGTGGAGTTCCATACGATGCGAACCAACCCTTTAACCATCACAGCTTCTTCCCCCACCTTCCGTACTCCAACAACGACGGTCCTTCTGATACTTCTGGTGCGATGACTAATATGATAGCTGCAATGCCATTACTGCAATCACTGGCCGAGATCTTCATCTGGCCTCATCAGTCCTATTGATCTTGCAAGATAAGATAAGCTCGGGTAGTAACAACAACAACAACAACAAACCTAGTGGATTGCAATAATCTAAGCAAAAAAGAAAATATTTCAATGGGTATAGTTGAAATTCATTGAAAACATATAGATAAGTCAATATACAAAATTTGAGGAAGATTGGAGGTGATTTGGATTCGTTTTGTCTCAAAATTCGTAATTAAATCGAGTTCAAAAAATGCTTATGCGACACATGTATCACGCATGTATCTCACATACAGGTATACATGTGATACACAATTGATACAAATATGATATATATGTGATACACAAATGATACATAGTGTGATACAGATATTATTTTTTTCATGTTCAATTTTTACTTCGAATTTTCAATTCAAACCACCTCAAAACTTCACCAAATCATCCCAAAACTGAGATTCAAGCTTCTTAAGATGTATCCAATCTATTCTAATAATACTCACTCAAAAGAAAACAAAACTTTGACCTTTTGTTTTGCTACAAATAGCTAATTGGCTAATATTAATAATATTTGGCTAATATTAGTAATATTTTATGAATTAATCAATTTTGGTAATGAGCTACTTATAAATGGACATAACTAGTAATTTTTCTTTAAAGTATGCTCAACAAAATTAATGACCTAAAATAAACTTTAATAAAAATTCAAATTCTATACATATGTACACACACAAAAGAAAAAATTGATGTCGTCTTTCCTTTTCTTTTCATACTTATTATAGTGTTGTTGTTATTCGTGTAAGACATAACAAATTTATTTCACATAGTAATATTACTCTTTATATTGGAATGGGTTAAGTCAAGTAATAAGATGTTGGCCATATTTTTTCAATACACACATTACCTTATAGTAATTTAATTCAAAGTTTTAAAATATTTCTAATATTAAAAGTTACGCAGTCTTTCTTTCTTCCTTTTTATACATCTTTTGTACTTTTTGCTATAAAATTCAATATTGTCTAAGCGAAAATATGATAATGTATTTCACAATTAATATCGTTTGGGACCACAAAATTTTTGGGGCCCGAAGCAAATGTTTTACTAACCTCGCCCTCAGTCACAATTGTTATTTGTGAGGGAGAAGGGGCTGGAGGATAGAAGGGCGGCACATCTTTATGTATAGTGAAGGTTCTGCTGAGCTAAAAATAGAGAAGTTATCTGAATGAGTTGGATATGAAAAATATTAGAAGAATTAACCCAAATAGACGTCCATCTAATCTCTCAAATTAATAATAGCCGGCGAATATATAATATATGTATAATTCATATATAACATATATATAACTGTGAATAATCAATATATAATCTATGTATACCGGATAGAAAAAGTAAATATAAAATATGACCGGCTATTCGCGTAACAATCCCAAAATATTAGCCCCTCTGGTTAATGTTTCGGGTCAGTTAGTGGGTTGGATAACCGGCTGGAAAATTTCTGGCTAAATTTAGCTCGTCCGAGTTAGAACCTTACTGCTTCGGACCGGCCCGGGCGTAAATATTTTTTTAGTTTATATTTCTAGTGCAATATAATTGTTATTTGAATATATGAAATTGATAAATTATAAATAAGTATTTTACGAGGAGAGGAGGTAAAGTCTTAAAAAGTACAATTATTCACGTGAGAGAAAATTAGAAAAAAAAAGATCATAGAAGAGAATAAGTATCACATTTTTCCTCTTTTTAAGAGATTTGATTAGAGAGTTTTTTTTTTCAAAAATTGAAAAATGCATTGTCACGACCCAAAACCCGCTATAGGTCGTGATAGCGCCCAACGTCGCCGTTAGGCAAGCCAACGGTGATTTACCAACTTAATTATTTATTTTATTATTTTAAAATCATAAGTTTTATTAAGTAAAGAATTCAATGCATTTAAAGATCATGAATACTTAAAACATTAGTAAGATATAAAGTAAAAGATGATAATATCGGATCGAACTATAAACAACCACTAGAATATCCTAAAATTCGGTATCACAAGTGCATGAACATCTACTAAAGAGTGCAACAATAATACAACATTTGTCTCGAATATGAAATAAACAGGATAAAGTAAATAAATAAGATGGAGACTCTAAGAGTTGCGGTGCGTAGCATAGAGAGCAGCTCACCATAAAGTCTCCTCAGTAGCTGCGCCTACGCGCCAAGGTGACCATCGAATGAACCTGTCAGATCCTGCACATTTAGTGCAGAAGTGTAGCATGAGTACGTAAATCAACACGTACCCAGTAAGTATCTAACCAAACCCCGGAAAAGTAGTTACGAGGGGTCGACATCGACACTTACTAGTAGTCTAATAAATAATATACAAGAATCATAAATAGGCATGAAATAAAACATGATTAATAGAATAAGGAACAGTAGATAAGAAAATCCGTTAACAACAATTATCAGTTAAAATGTCCCCAAGGGCCACATGTTATCAGAACAAATAAGAACTCTCAATTAGATATCCGATCTCATGTCATAAAAAATATTACGAAATTTTCAAATTTAATTAAGAGGGTAATCTCGTGGGTATTCAGACTCTTAACGATTTCACGCACGAATTATGCCGAGGTCGTTCGGCCCGATTCATATAGTCGTGTACAAACACTGCCGAGGTCGTACGGCCTATATATATATATATCGTCGAGGTGTCCCCAAGGGCCACATGTTATCAGAACAAATAAGAACCCTCAATTAGATATCAGATCTCATGTCATAAAAAATATTACGAAATTTCCAAGTTTAATTAAGAGGGTAATCTCGTGGGTATTTAGACTCTTAACGATTTCATGCACGAATTATGTCGAGGTCGTTCGGCCCGATTCATATAGTCGTGTACATACACTGCCAAGGTCGTACGACCTGATCCATGGATGCATCCCATATATATATATCGTCGAGGTATTAGGCCCGATCCATAAGGATAGGGTTACTCTTCGGATTGCAAATTATGTATTTACAACTTTAGGGTAAGCCCATAAAAGAATATAAATTCTCATCAATGATTAACAGTCCGCCAACTCTTTAGATAAGCAAGCTCGATTTAACATAATAATTAACCAAATTCTTACTTATTAATTCAAGCAATTCAAACTAGAATATTGAGTTCAAATAGTGCAAGTAATAGCATAAATAAGGCCCACATCTACCCGTATATAACATAAAGTTTTAGCTACGTACGGACTCTCGTCACCTTGTACGTACGTAGCACCCACAATTAGTAGCACATAACAATTTAAATACCTATAGGGTAGTTCCTCCCTCACAAAGTTAGACAAGAGACTTGTTGTAACGACCCGACCGGTCGTTTCACTTTCTAGGTCCCCGTTCCCCTAATTAAGACTCCCCGTATGTGCTTTTACTATTTTATAACTTACGGGGATAGTTAGTTCGTGTTTGGAAGGGTTCGGGTTGAAATCGGAACACTTAGGGTGTGTTTGGTATAATAGAAAATATTTTCCAAGAAAATATATTTTTGGAAAACAAGTAGTAATCTTACCCATTTTCAGGTATTTGGTACGCAAATTAAGGAAAATAACTTCTCAAGAGTATTCATATATAATTAAGATACAATAAACATGAAGCCATAAACTTTCGAACCAACAACCTTCCGAACCCATAAATTTCATAAACTTCTGAACCGCTAAACTTTCAAACCCGTAAACTCTGTAATTTCTAAACCCACAAACTTTCAAACACATAAACCTCCGAACTCATAACTTTGAAACTCGTAAAATTTCGAACCTGTAAACTAAAAAATAAAAATGCCAGAAAAACAAAATAACAGAAAACAGAAAATTAAAAATACAAAAAAAATGTAAAAAATAGAAAATTGAAGTTGGAGGGGGTTGGGGTTAGATGTGAGGGTAGGTGGAGTTTTTAAAAAATGATTTCCTAACTTTTTCTAGGGAAGTCATTTTCCTCCAATTTCAGGAAAATGTGATATCTAGGGAAATATTTTTCAAACTATTTTGTGCAACAAAAGAGTGAAAAATGGAAAAATATTTTCCGTCATACCAAACACACCCTTAGTTCCTTAAAATTGTCTAATAATGGTTAAGTTTGACTTGATTCAACATTTTGAGTAAACGACCTCTGAACCTGGATTTGACGGTTCTAATAGATTCGCATGATGATTTTGGACTTGGACGAATGTTCGGATCTGGTTCGGATGACCCGGGAGAGTTTCGGCGCTTAATATTAAATGTTGGCGCATTGAAGGTTTTTCAAGTTCTTTAGTTTGATTTGGAGTAGATTTTGGTGTTATCGAGGTCCGTTTGGGATTTCGAGCCTGGAAACAATTTCGTATGGTGATTTGTGACTTGTACGCAAAATTTGGCGGTGTTACGAGTTGATATGATAGGAATCGGACGCGCAAAAATACTTCTAGAAGTTTTTGAGTTTTATAATTCGATTCATGCGTTTTGGCGTCCGATTCATATTTTTAAAGGTTATTTTGGTGTTTAGATCGCGCGGGTAGGTCCGTATTATGTTGTTGATGTTTGAGTGTAATTGGACGGGGTCCCGGGGGCCCTGGAGGCAAAATAGATTGGAATAGGACTCGGAATTTGACTTGGGGGGAGCTTCTGGTGTTCCAGTTCTGGTGCGTTCGCACCTGCGAGGTTTTGGCCGCAGGTGCGACCTCGTAGAAATGGCCCATCGACCACAGAAGCGGTCTACAACAGGCTATCCAGTGGTCGCAGAAGTGGAGGGCTTACCGCACCTGCGAGGAAGATGGTCATAGGTGCGGGCTAGGCCAATGAGGCTTGGGATTGCTAGAGCAGGCAACCTTCCGCAGGCGTGTCTGCGCAGATGCGGACCAGCTCCACATAAGCTAAAGCGCAGGTGCGCATGCTCCTCCGCAGAAGAGGACTTAGCCAAGCTGGGCGAGGACCGCACCTATGATGGATTTTTCGCAGATGCGCCCAAGGATCCGCAGAAGCGAAAATCGTTGGGGCAGTGAGGTTCATTTAATGTCGGGACTTAGGCTATTTTGGTTCATTTCTTTCACTTCTTGGACGATTTTAGAGCTCTTTGAAGAGAGGTTTTCACCTAGGACTTTGAGGTAAGTAATTTCTATACAAGATGAGTTTAATACATGTATTTTGGGTAGATTCTTAACATATAAATTGTAGAAATTGTGGGTTTAGTTAAAAAATCTAGGTTTTGATAAAAATGGGATTTAACCACGAAACTGATTATGGAATTGGGTAGAAATTATATATTTGAGTTTGTGAGGTTATGGGTAACATTTATCTTCGAGAATTTCCAAAATCCGAGCACGTGGGCCCGGGGGTGATTTTAGAAATCTTTCATTTTGGGTTGGGTAATCACTCTATTAGCTAAATTATGAACTTATGAGTGTATATTGATTGATTTGTATAATATTTGAGTAGGTTCAGATTGTACGGCACCAAGTTGAGGCCTTAGAGTGAATTTTTGGGCCGAAAAGTGAGCTTTGTACGAGGTAAGTCTTTTTCCCAACCTTGTAAGAGGGAATTTGTTCGGCACTATTTTCTTCTAATTGTGGAGGCTACATACGCATAAGGTGACGAGAGTCTGTGCGTAGCTACTAATCATGCTTAAGTCCGGGTAGTTTTAGGATCCAAATCATGAAGTACTTGTATTGTTTACACTCTACTTGTTAATGTAAGTGCCTAAATTATATTGAAACTTGATAAAGGATTCGTAAAGGCCGAATTTCACTTACTTTGAGTTTTGGCGGGCTATTTGACCATTAATAGAAATTGTGCTTCCTTGTGTATTAATCTTGTGATAACTTTTAAATCGAATGTTCATAGAGTATTCTCTCTTCTTGTGGAGCTGGCCGAACGCCTCGGCACTATAATAGATGCATCTATGGTTCGTGCCGCTCGACCCTTGGCAGTATACACATTATTCTGGATCGGGTCGTACGACCTCGGCATAAATCGTGCGTGTTAATGCTTGGAGCCTGAATACACTTGATATTATTTTCATGACTTGAGAGGTTATAATTTATTTATTGGCCCGATATTGATTTGGAGTTAGTATGTGTTAGTTGGAGATGTTTTTTTTTGGAAATTACTATCAGTTAAAAAATTATTTATTCACCGCTTGCTATTATGTTATTATTATTATTATTCACATATTCCATGCCTATTTAGAATTTCTGTATTTTTATTGTTGGCCCATAGTAAGTGTCGATGTCGACCCCTCGACACTACTTCTTCGAGGTGAGACTGGATACTTACTGGGTACATGTTGTTTATATACTCACGCTACACTTCTGCACTAATCGTGCAAGATCTGAGGCAGGTGCATCTGGTGTTCATTCAGGCGTGCACCCCCGATATCCGGAGGCATAGTGGTGAGCTGCTCTCTGAGTCCGTTCTGTAGCACCCGCCAGCTCTCTCTTTGTATTTACTTTCTGTCTATCTCATTTCAGATAGTTGCTTAGGTGTTTTATATATTCTACTATTTTCTCATACACTTATGACACCGGGTCTTGGAAATATGCTAGTAGCACTTGATGGCTTTTGAGTATTTGTTTCACCATACTTGTTCTTTTATTTGTTTACGCTTTACTTTATCAAATTTTCCACTTCTCATTAACTTAATAAATAAAAATCAAATATTTTGAAATTATTAAAAGAATAAATACATGGCTAGTTCACCGTTGGCTTGCCTAGCGGCAACGTTAGGCGTCATCACGACCTATAGGAGAAATTGGGCCGTAAAAACATGGTGTCAGAGCACTAGGTTCACGTAGGTCTCACAAGTTATGAGTGAGCCTCATAGAGTCTTGCAGATCGGTGTGGAGACGTCCGCACTCATCTTCGAGAGGCTATAAGGTGTTAGAAAACTACTCTTTCTTCATCTTCTATTGTTCGGTTGATGTTGTGCTAAGTATCTTTCTCTTATTCTCTCAAAGATGGTGAGAACGCACGCGACACATGTACCCGAACATGGATGAGCTGCTCCCTTTGTTGCCAGAGGCCGAGGTTAGAGGGCGAGGGAGGGCTCCAGCTTGTGGTAGAGGACGAGGGCATCCTAGTGTTGCTCCAGTTGTGCCACCAGTGGATCCAGTGGAGGATCCTATTATTGAGGAGCAGGGCGAGGTGCCTGCAGCGGGGCCAACCCCAATAGATATCATGTCCGCACTTACTAAATTCACCCTTGTGTCTTATTTGAAATTAATTAATTTATGTTCTACCCTTATATCCAATTAAACTCTTACGTGCCTTAACTAAAGTTGTTGCCACTTTTATTGCCATGCTATCTTTTCCGTAATTGCTAACCTTAATTGAAGTTATCATTATCTCTTCCGTAATTCCTTAACCTTAGTTGGAGTTATTATTATCTCATCCGTAATTTCTTAACCGTAATTGAAGTTAGTATTATCTCTTCCGTAATTTCTTAATCTTAATTGAAATTATTATCTCCTCCGTAATTGCTTAACCTTAATTGAAGTTATTATTGTCTCTTCCTTAGTTGTGTAACCTTAATTGAAGTTATTATTATCTCTTCCGTAATTGCTTAGCCTTAATTAAAGTTTTGTGGAATCGTTGTTACACATTATCTCTCCCTTTGTTGAGCTATTCTTGTTGAGACCATTATTCCCTGTTGTGTCTTTCTTTGTGAGATCGTTCTTCCGCTTCTTTGTGTTCTGAAGTTCTTGAGTTGATTTACTTGTTGTATTCTCGTGTTATTGTTATTATTGTTGTTGTTGTTGTTATTATTTTACTCAGTGTTATTGAGCAGAGGGCTATGCGTGGTTGTGGTGTTGAAAATGTTTTGAGGAAATATTGTGGCATATGGGCACATGTTGTGAGAGTTATTTTATTGTGTTATTATGTTTTGGCACACGTGGTATTGTTGAGAGGATTATCGGGGTGTTCACACGTGAGTTGTCCGTGCTGTTGAACTATTGATATTTGCACATGCGGCATGACAAGGCGGGCTATATATGTGGGTTTGCGCATGTGGCGAGACAAGGTGGGAATATTATCGTGTGCGTGCGGCAAGACAAGGCGGGGATTTACTTTATTATTATGCACATGGTGAGACAAGGTGGGTTATGTCGGGGAATAATTTGTGATGATTTGTGATAGCCTGGGGGCATTGTTCTTATTGATATTTGGGGTGATCATTTCATATGTATCATTCGTTGTCTCTGCTCTTACTTGTTGACTTAAATTGTGGTAGAACACTTGCACAATCATACACGTAAACGAATCACCCATATTGGTTTAAGAAGATGAATCTTGATGTTATTGACCATTTAAATGTAGTTCCGTGTACTTGCCTTCTATATGAGAGTTATCCTGTTGGCACGCAAGTTGTTCGTGCAGTCATAAGTCATTGTTATTGTTGGCATATGAGTGGTCCATGCGGATGTTAGATATTGTCACTCTCTTGGCATGTGAGTCGTCCGTGCGGTTATGAATTCGTAATGTGGGCACAAGATGCCAAGTGATTAAGGTTCATGAATTGGGACCCGTGATTTGTGATTATGAGGTTTGGTACCTCGTGGAAATTCTAGAATAAATCTGGTGTAAAAGCAGTTGTTCTTATTGAGTTATTACTTGTTTTCCTTTATTTGGTTTTCCCCGGACTTAGACTGTGTTCAGCTTACTCTACAGCATTACTACCTGTTTGTTTTTTTGTTGCTAATTGTCATTTCTAGTGTTTTATTGCGAGTATTGTTTTATCGTCCTTACCATGCTTAGCTTTATATTCACATTGTTTCCCCGTTAGTTAACCTTCATACTTGTTCAGATTGTACTAATGCTACGCTTTCTGCATATTTTTGTGCAGATCCAGGTACTCAGAGTTGTTGATCACTAGCTAGTGGTTCGGGTTTTACTGTGGAGACTCAAGGTCAACTTGTCGTCGCGTTCGCAGGCCTCGGAGTCATCTTCTGATATTGTACTTGTACTGTTTATTTCTATTTTGGAACAGATGTATTTAGAGATTCTTTAGCTAGCTTATGACTTGTACTATCGGTTTTGGGATATTATATCATATCGGAAATATTGGCTTCATTTAGAAATATCTGGTTTTCTGCTTATAGTTCTATTGGTTAATAGCTATCATTTAATTCAGTAAGTGTTAGGCTTACCTAGTCGTAGAGACTAGGTTCCATCACGATATCCTACGAAGGAAAATCGGGGTCGTGACAAGTTGGAATCAGAGCTCTAGGTTCATAGGTGCTACGAGTTATAAGCGAGTTTAGCATAGTCTTGCAGATCGGTATGGAGATGTCTGTACTTATCTTCGAGAGGCTACGGAACTATTAGGAAGACTTCACTTCTTTCATTCCTATCGTGTGAGTTTATTGATCTCGAGTTTGAGCCTTTGGCATTCTATTCTCTCACAGATGGTGAGAACACGAGCTGCAGTCACTGATGACGCTGCCCCAGAGCCGGTGTTGCTCGGGGCCGAGGCAGAGGTCGAGGAGGAGCACGTACCACAGCTAGAGCACCTGTTAGAGTAGCAGTTGAGGAGCCGCCAGTAGCTCCGATTGGGGAACAGGCACCGAAGGTGCCTGTTGCTACCCCGGGACTTCAGGAGACCTTAGCATAGTTCCTAAGCATGTTTGGCACATTGGCTCAGGCGGTGTTGATTCCGGTTACACCAGCTACTTCACAGACCGGGGGAGAAGCTCATACTCCCGCTGCCCGTACTCCAGAGCAGTGAGTCCACGTTGGTCAGGTTCCAGGGGTCATACCAGTAAAGCCTGTTATTCTGGTTCAGCTCGTGGTTTGGGCAGCAATATCTGAGGAGGAACAACTTAGATTTGTGAGGTTCAAGAAGTATCACCCTCCTACTTTCAGTGGTTTAGATTCAGAGGATGCCCAGGATTTTCTAGAGAAGTGCCACCGTATTCTTCGCATTATGGGTGTTGTGGAGATGAGTGGGGTTGCTTTTACTATGTTCCAGCTTAAGGGAGCGGCATATCACTGGTGGCGAGTGTGCGAGTTAGGTAGCCCGGCCGATGTAGCTTCACTTTCATGGACTCAGTTATCAGAGATGTTCTTGAGAGAGAGAGAGTTTCCCAGACTCTTCGGGATGCATGGCATGCGGAGTTTGAGCAGTTGCGCCAGGACACTATGTCAGATTTAGTGATTTGTCCAGACTTACACCTGCTTTGGTTTTTATAGCTAGAGAGCGAGTCCTCAGGTTTATTGAAGGGAATAGTCATGATATCTGGTTCAGCATGGCTCAAGAGTTGGAGTCGGATGTTCCATTTTAGCTGGTAGTAGAGATTGCTTGCCGATTAGAGGGAATGCGGGGTCAGGAGAGAGGGCAGGGAGGCTAATAAGCCTCGGGGCCCGGGAGGATCTACTAGTCCCTATTTTGGAGGCAGGGTACGCCATGGTAGAGGTTTTGTGGGTCAGCCAGTTCAGTTTGTACTTCAAGCTTCGCGCGGTGCTTCAGATATCCATGGGTCTGAGAGTGCCCATGCCGAACAACTTCCACAGCCACACCAGCGGAGAGGTCGCTTTGAGTGTGGAGATACCATCCACATGGTGAGAGACTATCCCAGACTCCGGACATATGTGTCACAGCGGGGTATTCAGGATATGAGTTCTTCTCCAGTTACTGATATCCTTCCACTGCCAGCTTGGGGTGCATGTCAAGCGAGTAGAGGGCGCCCAAGAAGGGGAGGCCTGGCCCATTGTTCTGCTTTCTATGGTAGGGCTGAGGCCGTTGCACCAGATGATGTTGTACAAGTATGGTTTCGATTTGTTATAGAGGAACATCATTCTTATTTTGTTTCGGTTATGCTTATCGGGGTGAGTCCTCATATGTTGCTTCACATATGGGTGAGTTTTGTGATTTTGTACTATGTCTACGTGTCTACCCCTATCGAGAGATTCTATAGTGGTAGCCCATGTCTATCGTTTCGTTTCATTCATTATTGATAGTTATAAGACTAGAAGTGACTTTCTGTTACCCATTACGGTAGGTTTTGATGTGATTTCTAGGTGGTTAGTTACAATTTGTGATTTAGATGCTCTGCGGATATGGTGGTTCATTATGTGTTGTGATTTTGTTTAGCAAAATTGAATTAGTGGAAGGTTTCGGTTGGTATGATCTGTATACTACTTGTGATTCAGAGCTGAGGATGGGATCATCGCATCTTCATGTGATTTGATATGTTTGAATCGGGCTACGGGCCGTGGTGGAGTTATATTAGGATGAGATTCTTGGGATTTGTTCATATACTTTGATTCTTCCTTATGAAATTGATTCATAATATGGTATTGATAGGGAGTGGTGCCTATTGGGCTTGTTTGATAGTTCTTTCATGTGTTTCCTTGTATATTCAGTCACGTTCGTGACGTTCTTATTGGGTTTTAGCTTGCGAGGTGTGTGTGCCCAGGTGGCGTTAGATGTGATGTAACGACCCGACCGGTCGTTTTGAGCTCTAACGCGACGTTCAGCGGTTTAAGTCCTAGAGTAGCTTCACTTCAGGTATTATGACTTGTACGTGTGGTCGGAATCGAATTTCGGGAGGTTCGGAGTTGATTTGGGAAGAAAATTCTAAATTCATAAGCTTAAAGTTGGAAGAGTTGACCAAAGTTTGATTTTTGAGTAAACGACCTCGGAATCGGGATTTGAAGGTTCCAATAGGTCCGTATGATGATTTCGGACTTTGGCGTATGTTCGGGTCGAGTATCGAGTGGCCCGGGAGTATTTCGGCGCCTATTACTAAAGGTTGGCATTTTTAAAGTTTAAGAATTTCCTAAGTTTGGGTTGAAGTGGATTTTTATGTTATCGATGTCCTTTTAGGATTCCGAGTCTGGGAATAGCTCCGCATAGTGATTCTGGTCTTAGGGACGCGTCCGGATGTGGATTTGGAAGTTTGTAGGTCATTTCAGGGTCATTTGGAGAAAGTTGGAAATTTGAAGGTTTTTGGGAAGTTTGACCGGGAGTGGACTTTTTTATATTGGGGTCGGACTCCAACTCCGGAAGAGGGAGTAGGTCCGTAATGCCAATTATGACTTGTGTGAAAAAATCGAGGTCAATCGGATTTAATTTGATAGGTTTCGGCTTCGAATGTAAAAGTTTGAAGTTCTAAAGTTCATAAAGCTTGAATTGGGGTGCGATTCATGGTTTTGACGTTGTTAGATGTGATTTGAGGCCTCGAGCTGGTTCGTATTATGTATTGGGACTGGTTGGTATGATTGGACGGGGTCCCGGGAGCCTCGGGTGTGATTCGGGGTGGTTTCGAACCACGTTTGGGTGTTTTGATGCTGCTGGTTGCTGGTTTTGGTGTTGTTCTTCGCGTTTGCGAGGAGCTTCTCGCGTTCGCGAAGAAGGATTTTGCTGCTGGGACTTTGTTCTTCGCGTTCGCGAAGAAGGAATTTTTGATGTCCGTCGTCTGACTTTGGAAGCTTATATCTCACAATATATAACGAATCTGGAGATGATCCAAAAATAAAAGTTGTATCTCTTGGTGTCTAGTTTTCAGAAAGGTAAACCATTTATCATTTGGAGTTCTGTACGAAATGTTATGGTGGATAAACTACAGGCTGTCTGGGAAGAGTTTGGAAATCTCTGTTGCACGGGGGCTGATTTTGGAAGCTTATATCTCACAATCTATAAGGAACTGGGAGATGATCAACATATGAAAGTTATATCCCTTGATATCTAATTTCTAGAAAATCAAACCATTTGTGATTTGGAACTTTGTACAAAGCGTTATGACCATTATACAAGAGGCTATCTGAGAAGAGTTTGAAAATGGCTTTTGAGAATTTTGTTCATCGCGAACGTGATGGGATGCTCGCGAACGCGAAGAAGGAAGTCGGGGCATTGTTATAAGTCCTCTATTTCGGACCTTTGAGCCATGATTTCGTATTTTTAGTTGGGAACCTCGGGATTCAGTGATTTTAGAGAGGAATTTCACCACAAAACTTGGGGTAAGCATTCTTGACTCATTTGTGGTTATATTTCATGGATTAATCTTCATTTTTGGCATTATATTATTGATTTTTCAAGAAGAAATTGGAAGAAATTTCTATAATTTCACAAAACCAATTTTTGAGTTTTGAATACAGTTTTGGAATCGGATTTGAATGAAATTAGTATGGGTGAACTCGTAATTGAATGGGTTATCGGATTTTGTGAGTTTCGTCGGGTTCCGAGACGAGGGCCCTACTACCAACTTTTCGAGCGGAGTTGAGAATTTTTATAAATTGTTAAATTTCAAGCATTAGAGTATATATTTTGATTGGTTTGCACATTGTTTGCATAGTTTTGGATCGACAAGCATCGGTTTGAGGTGTTAGAGTGGCGTTGGAGCCGGCTATGGATCTTCAAAGCGAGGTAAGTCTCTTGTCTAACCTTGTAAGAGAGAATTTACCCCATAGGTGATTTAAACTAATATTTGCTGGTAATAGTGGGGTCTACGTACACACGAGGTGACGAAAGTCCGTGCGTAGCTACTAATTATGCTATGTCCGGATAGTTTAGGACTCAAATCATGAATTACTTGTAATAATTGCATCTTTTATTTAACTAAAGTACTGGAATTATATTGAAAATTGTTATAGGAAATAGTAAAGGACCGAAATTTCACATACTTGAATTTTTGTGCAAATTACTTGACTGTTTATAGTAATTGTACATCCTTATGTGTTAGCCTTATAATAACTTTTCATTCCGAAGGTTCATAAGAAAATGTCCTAATTTCTTGTGGAGCGGGCCGAACGCCTCGGCAGTATAGATGCATCTATGGATCGTGCCGCACGTCCCTCGGCAGTGTACACGACACTTTAGATCGGGTCGTACGACCTCGGCAGAAATCGTACTTAATAATAATAATTATACGATACCTTGATATCCTATTGCAGCTTGTGAAGATAAATGATTAATTGGAAATTATTGAATTTGAAAGAATTATTTATTTTCGCTTGTTAAGAAAATTATTGTTATTCACATAAACCATGTCTATTTAAATATTTTTATTTTAATATTATTGACCCATAGTGAGTATCAAAGTCGACCTCTCGTCACTTCTTCTTCGAGATTAGACTTGATACTTATGGGTACACATTATTTACGTACTCATGCTACACTTGCTACACTTGTTGTACAGGATCTGAGACAGGAACCTTAGGCGGTCCTACCGGTGCGCACCCACACTATCCCGAGGCCTAGTGGTGAGCTGCTTCTCCTAAGCTGTTCTGCAACACCTAGTGTCTCCCTTTGTATTTGTTTTATGTCTATTTTGTGTTCAGACATTATTTTGGATTTCTTTTGTATAATTTACTAGATGCTTATATACTTGTGACACCAGGTCTTGGCACACACACTAGTAGAATTATGGATTAAGTATTTTCTTGGTTTTATTTAATTAGAACCTTTTATATTTTTCTTAAATCTTGCAAGTAAGAAGAGTTTAATTATTCGAAAAATTATTAAAGGAATAAATATATGTTTAATTCACTAGTTGGCTTGCCTGGCTGTGATGTTGGGCACCATCACGACCTATAGGTAAAATTGGGTCGTGACATGTGTCTTGTTGATTCAGGTGAATAGTTATGAGGTTTTCATGTTTCTTGCATCGGTGTCAATGTTGTGAAGGTTTGGAAATGGATTCTAGCGGATATGAGGTTAATTATCGGTGCTGGATTTGATTATGGGTAGCTATTGTGATCAGAGATGCTGTTAAAGGTATATATGTGATGTGTTACGTCATCTGGTTGTACCTAGTGAGTGCAGGCATGAGTTGTTACAGCTGGTTGAGGCTGATACCGCATGTCGGTGTGGGAATCAGGTTTTTTGGAAATGATCGAAAGGCGAGACATTTGGTTCTAAGGTTATCAATGTAGGTGGAAGGAATAATTTTCAGTTGGGATGGTATTGTCGGGCCTATGTATATTGGGGTGATGTGGGATCACCCGTGAGTATATGTATGATAAGTTCATTCAGTGATTTGAGGACTTCAAAATGGTTCTTGGCACATTTGAGGACAAACCTTTGTTTAAGAGGGGGAGAATGTAACGACCCGACCGGTCATTTTGGAGATTAACATCCCGTTAGGTGGATTAAGGTCTCAAGAAGCTTCGTATTATGTGTTATGACTTATGTGTGTGGTCGAGTTCAGTTTTTGGATGAGTTGGGATCAATTTGGAAGAACGATTCTTGTGTTAGAAGCTTAAGCGGTAAGTGTTGATCGGAGTTTGACTTTTATGTAGACGACTCCAAAATGGTGTTTTGATGATTCCAATAGCTTTGTATGGTGATTTTGGACTTAGGTGAGCATCCAGATTTGGATTTGGAGGTCCGTAGGTCAATTTGAAGCATTTCGGCGAAAAGTGGAAAAGTTGAAGTTTTGGAAGGTTGAGAGGTTTTACCAGGAATTGACTTAGTTGATATCGGGTTTGGATTGCGATTACGAGAGTTGTATTAGCTCTATTATGTCATTTGGGACTTGCATACAAATTTCGAGGTTATTCCCGATTGATTTGATACGTTTCAGCACGAGTTTTAGAAGTTGGAAGATTTAAAAATTCAAAAGTTCGATTCAATGTGTGATTCGTAGTTTCAACGTTATTTGATGTGATTTGGGGCCTCAGGTAGGTCTGTATTATGTTATGGGACTTATTAGTATGTTCGGACGAGGTTCCGAGTGGCTCGGGTGAGTTTCGGATCATTAGGAGCATGCTGGACAGGTCTGGTTCTGGTGCGTCGCACCTGCGCATTTTTGGAGCACATGTGTGTGGTTGCTTCTGCGTCGTTGTTGGTCGCTTTTGCGAGATGGGGGGTGTCCAGTTGCTTTGCTTCTGCGGAGATTTTGGCGGAGATGTGCAATCGCTTCTGCGAAAGAAGAGGCCACTTCTGCGAGGCAGACAACTTCTGCGGTCATTTGGACACATCCGCGATGTCACATGTGCAACATTTTATTGCACAGGTGCGGTCACTGGGCTGGCTGGTTGGAACCGCAAATGCTAGTTATAGCTCGCAAATGCGAGCTCGCAGGCACGCAAATTGTTCCACAGGTGCGAATCTGGGCAGAAACATTAAGGATCGGAGGTTGTCATTTTTCATTATTTTGTTTGAGTTGGAAGCCTCAGTTTTAGGCGATTTTAGAGGGGTTATACACGTGGTTTTTTGGGGTAAGTGATCTCTACGCGAATTTGATTATATTTCATGATTCTATAATTGTTTTCATCATTAAATTAGTGAATTGAATGAAAGAAAATGTGAAAATTTATAAAATCTTTCAAAAATGTAAAATGAGAATTTGAAAGGCGATTTGATATCGAAATTTGATAATTTTGGTATGGTTGGACTCGTCAGAATGGGTGTTCGGGTTTTGTGAATTTTGTCGGGTTCCGAGGTGTGGGCCAGAGGAGTTGACTTTTTAGTTTTAATTAAAGATTAAAGCTTTATTATCCAGAATTATTTTCTATGAGTTTTATTTATGGCTTGAAGTTATTTTGGCTCGATTTGAGCCGTCTAGAGGTTGTTTCACTCGAGAAGGTCATTTTAGAGTATCGGTCTAGCTTTATTGAGGTAAGTATCTTGCCTAACTTTGTGTGGGAGAACTAACCCTTAGGATTTGAGTCATTTGTGTTATATGTGTCATGTGAAGGCCATGTACGCGTGGTGACGAGTACGTACTCGGGCTTAATTGTGGAAATTTGACAGTTTAGGGCTCTTAGGTTCTTATGTTCATTACACCCTTACGTGTCTTATTTGGAATTAATTGATTCAGGTTCTATCCTTATTGCCAATTAAACTCTTACGTGCCTAAACTGAAGTTGTTGCCTCTTTTATTGCCATGCTATCTCTTCCGTAATTGCTTAACCTTAATTGAAGTTATCATTATCTCTTTCGTAATTGCTTAACCTTAATTGGAGTTATTATTATCTCATCCGTAATTGCTTAACCTTAATTGAAGTTATTATTATCTCTTCCGTAATTGCTTAACCTTAATTGAAGTTATCATTATCTCTTCCGTAATTGTTTAACCTTAATTGAAGTTATTATTGTCTCTTCCGTAATTGCTTAACCTTAATTGAAGTTATTATTATCTCTTCCGTAATTGCTTAGACTTAATTGAAGTTTTGTTATCCCTTTCATTGTTGACGTATTCTTATTTGGGGTCATTGATTCATGCTCTCTCTATTATTATCGAATTGTACTCTTGTGGAATCGTTGTTACACATTATCTTTCCCTTGTTGAGCTATTCTTGTTGAGATCATTATTCCATGTTGTTCTCGAGTTGATTTACTTGTCGTATTCTCATGTTATTGTTGTTGTTGTTGCTGTTGTACTCAGTGTTGTTGAGCCGAGGGCCATGTGTGGTTGTGGTGTTGAAACTGTTTTGAGGAAATGTTATGGCATATGAGCACATGTTGTGAGAGTTATTTTATTGTGTTGTTATGTTTTGGCACACATGGTATTGTTGAGAGGATTGTCAGGGTGTTCGCACGTGAGTTGTCTGTATTGTTGTACTATTGATATTTGCACATGCGGCGTGACAAGGCGGGCTATATATATGGGTTTGCGCATGTGGCGAGATATGGTAGGAATATTATTGTGCGCGTGCGGCGAGACAAGGCAGGCATTTACTTTATTATTGTACACGTGACGAGACAAGGTGGGCTATGTCGGGGAATGATTTGTGATGACTTGTGATGGCCTGGGGGAATTGTTATTGTTGATATTTGTGTAGTGGTGTACCTACCTTGTGTGAGTTATGCCGTGTACATTTTGGGGTGATCATTTCTTATGCGCTATTCGTTGTCTCTGCTCTTACTTGTTGACTTGAATTGTGGTAGAACACTTGCACAAGCATACACGTAAACAAATCACCCATATTGGTTTAAGAAGATGAATCCTCATGTTATTGAACATTTACATGTACTCATGTGTACTTGCCTTCTGTGTGAGAGTTATCCTGTTGGCACGTGAATTGTCCGTGCAATCATGAGTCATTGTTATTGTTGGCATGTGAGTGGTCCGTGTGGATATTAGATATTGTCAGTCTCTTGGCACGTGACTCGTACGTGCGGTTATGAATTCATAATGTGGGCATAAGATGCCAAGTGATTAAGGTTCATGAATTGGGACCCGTGATTTGTGATTATGAGGTTTGGTACCTCGTGAAATTTTTTGAATAAATCTGGTGTAAAAGCGGTTGTTCTTATTGAGTTGTTACTTATTTTTCTTTATTTGGTTTTCCTCGGACTTAGACTGTATCCAGCTTACTCTACAATATTACTACATGTTTGCTTCTTGTTGCTAATTGTCGTTTCTAGTGTTTCATTGCGAGTATTGTCTTGTATTCCTTACTATGCTTAGCTTTATATTAACATTGTTTCCCTGTTAGTTCACCTTCATACTTGTTCAGGTTGTTTAGTCCAGTAGGTGCCTTGACTGTCCCTTGTCACTACTCCACCGAGGATAGTCTTGATACTTATTCGGTATCGCTGTGGTGTACTCATGCTACGTTTTTTGCATATTTTTGTGCAGATCCAGGTATTCAGAGTTGTTGATCACTAGGTAGCGGTTCGGGTTTTGCTGTGGAGACTCAAGGTAATCCTGCTGTTGCATTCGCAGGCCTCGGAGTCACCTTCTGATATTGTACTTGTACTGTTTATTTCTATTCCGGAACAGATGTACTTAGGAATTTTCTAGCAAACTCAGTAGAGCTTATGACTTGTACTACTAGTTTTGGGATATTATATCATATTGGAAATGTTAGCTTCATTTAGAAATATCTGGTTTCTGCTTAATAGTTCTGTTGGTTAATTGCTATTATTTAATTCAGTAAGTGTTAGGCTTACCTAGTCGTATAGACTAGGTGCCATTATGACATTCTACGGAGGAAAATCGGAGTCGTGAAAAAGAGGAATTTCAAGTATTATCCAAGGTAATGGTATGATTGACGAGGATGTCACATATCGTATTGGAGCAGGATGGATAAAACAGAGGCTCACTTTCGAGGTTTTGTGTGATAAGAAAGTGCCACCAAACTTAAGGGTAAGTTCTACACAGTGGTGGTTAGACCTACTATGCTATACTGGACAGAGTGTTTGCCTGTTAAGCACATCCATATCCAGAAGATGAAAGTAGTAGAAATGAGGATGCTGAGATAGATGTGTGGGCATACCAGGTTAGATAAGATAAGGAGTGATGATATTCGGGAAAAGGTGGGAGTGGCACCCGTGGAGGATAATATGAGGGAAGCTAGGTTGAGATGGTACGGGCATGTGAAGAGGAGGTGCATAGATGCCCCAGTGAGGAGGTGTGAGAGGTTAGCAATGGGGACTGAGGAGAGGTAGAGGTAGATCTAAGAAGTATTGGGGAGAGGTGATTAGGCATGACATAGCGTTACTTCAGCTTACTGAGGACATGACCCTTGATAGGAGAGTGTGGAGTTTAACAATTAGGGTAGAAAGGCAGTGGTTAAGTGGGCGTGTCTTATTTTTATGTCAGTATCATTAGTGTTAGTCTCGTATTTTTATTTCTTCGAACACACAGATTGTTTTCCCTATATGTTATTTTTTTCGCTTCGATTGTTATATCACATTTGTTTGCTATCGTTACTACTTGTTGTTTTTGCTTCCTTTTTAGTTTTTTTGCTCTTGAGTTGGAAATATATTGAAAAGAACTTCTCTACCTTCATAAGGTACGGATAAGGTCTGCGTACACTTCACATTTCTCAGACCCCGCTTTGTGAGATTTCACTAGGTTTGTTATTATTGTTGTACAACACTAAAATAGAAATGGAGTAATATACAGTTTCATATGTCTAATAATGAACTTTAAACCTAAAAGAGATTAAGTCACTACAAACGAAAAATTGCTTGCAACTATGAGGTCACATATATAAGAGTATTTGATATACTTTGTGAATAAACTATCACTGTTATCCAACTTTAGCTCTTTTCTCCTGCTAGAGCCTATCAAGAGCACTATCGGTGTCTTCCTCGGCATGAATAGATCTGCCGCACAAAAGATAGCAATGCATTATTATTTAATATTTTGGCTAGTAAGCACATCACTTGGTCGACAGTTGATTATTTGATATACTTTGTGAAAAAGTAGATGAATATATATACAAATGAGGGAGTCTATACTCCTTACAATATTGATTTTTTCATAATCGTAAAACTGCAGCTTTTTGCCTCATTAAAATATGTAAGACCTTGGAGCTAGCGACCAACTATGAGGTCACATATATAAGAGTATTGAGCAATTTTAACATGCCTGATGTTGATTTGAGGTTCTGAAACTTTTAACAGCTACTGATACTCTTTCCGTTTTAAAAAGTTGTTTTAGTTGACACAAATTTTAATAAAAAATAGAACACTTTTGAGATATGTGGTCTTAAATAAATTATATCATTTGTGTGACCGTAAAACTTTGATATGAAATATGTCATAGCATTTTGTGTGACTATAAATGCTTCATATTTAGAAAATATTGAAAGGTATCAATCTTTTTTAAATATTATTAAGGAAATAGTGCCAATCTTTTTGAAACAGAGAGAATATATGAAAATGAGAAGGATCTGAACAAAAACATTAATACAATTCAATTTTCCTAAGTGGCATTTAGTAAATCACAACACTTGATCCACAGTTCTTTATCTATATATGGGTGACTAAATTATAAGTATAAGAGGAAGTCTTATTTGATTCACAATTCTTTATCATAAATAAAAGCATCTTATATCATCAGTATGCTAAACAAAATAAGGCATAAATATTTACTTAACAGGAAACAAAAAAGAACTCTTCCAACTACAACATATATAGATTGTTTGAAACAAGAAGGCACATTAATAGTACAACGTAAGTGAAAAGAATGCTGAAACCACAACGGTTTGATTCCTTATGTGTGGCTCTTGATGTTTAGTAAGGTAAAAATAGCATGGGCTAGCCAGCATATTATTGTAACGATCCGACCGGTCATTTTGAGAATTAGCGTCCCGTTCGGCGGCTTGAAGTCTCAAGCAGCTCTGTATTATGTGTTATGATGTGTGCACGCAGTCGAGTTCGAATTTCGGATGATTCGGGATTGATTTGGAACAAGGATTCGTGTTTTAGAAGTTTAAGCGGTGAGAGTTGACCGAAATTTGACTTTTATGTAGACGACTCCGAAATAGTATTTTGATGATTCCAATAGCTTTGTATGGTGATTTTGGACTTAGGCGTGCGTCCGAATTTGGATTTGGAGGTCGTAGAGTAATTTAAAGCATTTCGGCAAAACTTTGAAAGTTGAAGTTTTTTGGAAGGTTGAGAGGTTTGACCGAGAGTTATATTTGGTGATATCGGGGTTGTAATGTGATTTCGAGAGTTAGATTAGCTCTGTTATATCATTTGGTACTTGCATGCAAAATTGACGTCATTACGGGTTGATTTGATATGTTTCGGCGCGAGTTGTAGAAGTTGAAAGTTCATTAAGTTCGATTTGAGGTGCGATTCGTAGTTTTGATATTGTTTGATGTAATTTGAGGCATCGAGCAGGTCTACGTTATGTTTTGGGACTTATTGGTAAGTTTGGACGGGGTCCCGAGGAGCTCGGGTGAGTTTCGGATAGGTTTGGGTTGTGTTGCACTCATTTTTTTTTTTTATGTTTCGACGTCATTTCTTCGAGCATAAATGGTACCACATTACTCAAATGACCTCTAATTTCTGTTTTGAATGAAGCATTAGATCTGTATCATAATTACGGAGTCATAGCAAAAGGAATCGTCGAATTTGGACATCGTATGAGGGAGTTATGCTCATTTTAGTGTCGGAGAAGAGAGTTGGTGCTGGTGTTTCGCAGATGCGAAGTTGGGTCCGCATCTGCGACCCCGCGGGTGCGAAAAATGGTCCGCAAATGCGGAAAATACAGCTGGCAGACCACAGGTGCGGAGTTTTGGGTGCGGAAGCGAAATTCCCTATGTATTAAAAAAATCAGACTGCATTTATTTAGTAGTTTGAGCATATCTTGAGTTCTAGAGCTCCGATTGAGGTAATTTTTGCGGTGTTCTTCTCGTCTTTTCATGGGGGTCAGTATCTAACTATAATTTTTGTATTTTAATATTATTACATAAGTTCAATTTTGAATTAATCCATATTTTAATTGGAGAATTTGGGGGTTTTATCAAAACTTTTCTAAAGAGAATAATTGGGTTTTGAACATCGAATCGGAGTCAGAATTGGATGAAATTAGTATGGTTGGACTCGTAATTGAATAGGAGTTCAAATTTTATGTATTTTGTTGGGTTTCGAGGTGCGGGCCTGGGATTGACTTTTGGGTTGACTTTTTAGTTTTTATTAAGGATTGAAGCTTTATTATCCGGAATTGTTTCCTGTGAGTTTTATTTATGATTTGAAGTTATTTTAGCTAGATTTGAGCCGTCTGAAAGTTGTTTCATTCGAGAAGGTCATTTTAGAGTAATAGTCTAGCTTCTTTGAGGTAAGTATCTTGCCTAACTTTGTGTGGGAGAACTACCCTTAGGATTTGAGTCTTTGTTGTTAATTGTGTCATGTGAAACCCGTATACGCGAGGTGACGAGTACATGTTCGGACTTATTAGTAGAAATTTGATCGTTAGGGCTCTTAGGTTTTTATGTTCATTAGATATGAAGTTGTTTTGTTATGCTAAATCCCCCATTTACTAAATTCACTCTTACATGTCTTAATTGGAATTTATTGCTCCATGTTTTACCCTTATTGCCGATTAAACTCTAATGTGCCTTAACTGAAGTTGTTGCTTCTTTTATTGCTATTCTATCATTTCCGTAATTTCTTATCCTTGATTGAAGTTATTATTATCTTTCCCATTATCTGCTTATCCTTAATTGAGTTTGTTGAATCTCTTCTGAAATTGCTCAACCCTAATTGAAGTTTTGTGATCCCTTATCATTGTTTACTTACCCTTAATTGGAGTCATTGATTCACGTTATCCCTCTTATCATTGAATTGTACTGATGTGGAATCATTGCTACATAGTATCTCTTTCTTGTTGAGTTATTGCTATGTTGTACCATTATTTCCTATTGTGTCTTTTCTTGTGAGCTCGTTCTTCCGTCTCTTTGTGATCTGGAGTTCCTGAGTTGATTTACTTATCGTATTCTTGTGTTATTGTCGGTGTTGTTGTTGTATTCGGTATTGTGTTTGTACGAGGTTTTTGTTGTGCGGTTGTTAAAACGAGGTTTTCTATCGTGCGGTTATTATTATTGCATGAGGTTTCTACCGTGCGGTTGTTATTGTGGCACGAGGCTTCTGCCGTACGATTGTTATTATGGCACGAGAATTCTATCGTGCGGTCATTATTGTTGCACGAGGTTTCTGTCGTGCGGTTGTTATTATTTGTACGAGGTTCCTGCTGTGCCATTGTGATTATTGATACACATGGGTGATATAAAGAAAGTTGTGATTCATTTTATAATTTGAGACTACGAGGCGGTACCTCGGAAGTGCTCTTGTTGTCATTTCCCTTTTTCTGTGCACTTGTCTTTGATTGTTGTTTTCCTTAGCATACTATTAATTGTTCTCCTCCGTATTGCATTATTTGCTCAGTTCTATGTAGTTAATCTTGTTGTGTTGGTCGCTCCTTCAAACTTCATTGTTGTCTTATTTATACCGTATATTTCGTGGTGATCGTTTCTTATGTGCCATTCATTGTCTTTGCTCTTATTTGTTGACTTGGATTGTGGTGGAACACTTGCACAAGCATACACGTAGATTAATCACCCATATCAGTTTGAGAAGATGAATCCTGACATTATTGATCATTACGTGTATTCTTGTCTACTTGCCTTCTGAGTGAGAGTTGTTCACTCGGCACATGAGTCGTCCGTGCGGTTATAAATGGAAGTGTGGGCACAAGATGCTAAGTGATTAGGGTTCTCCCGCCCGGCGGTATAAGGCCCTTAGCTTCATATTATGTGTATTTACTTGCGTGCGTCATTGAATTCAATTACCGGATGATTCAGAGTGATTTGAGATACTTAGCCCCTAAAACGGAAGCTTAAGTCTTAGGATTTTGACCGTATTCGGAACTATGTGAAGACGACTCCAGAATGGAGTTCCGTCGATTTCATTAGCTCTGTTGGGTGATTTTTGACTTAGAAGCATGTCCGGACTGTAAATCTGAGGTCTGTAGCTGATTTAGGCTTGAAATGGCGAAAGTCGAATTTTTGGAGATTTGGACCGGAAGTGGACTTTTTGATATCGGGGTCGGAATGCGATTTCGAGAGTTGGAATAGCTCCGTTATGTTATTTGGGACTTGTCTGCAAAATTTGACATCATTACGGGTTGATTTGATAGGTTTTGGGACTAGTTTTAGAAGTTGAAAGATTTGAAATTTATAAGTTTGATTCATGGTGTGATTCGTGGTTTCGACGTTGTTTGATGTGACTTTAAGGCTCGACTAAGTTCGTATGGTGAATTAGAATTGGTTGGTATGTTTGGTTGAGGTCCCGGGGGCCTCGGGTGAGTTTCAGGTGCTTAACGGAATAAAAGTTTGATTTGTGTTACTGCTAAGTCTTCAGGCTTCTAGTATTTTTGCACTTGCGAAGAAGAGACCGCAGGAGCGAGAGCGCACGGCGGAGAGGCAAGCGCAGAAGCGGAAAAATGGAAGAGTTCCAGGGGTCGCAGGTGCGAGGAAAATTCCGCATTTGCGATACCCGCAGATGCAAAGATTGAGGCGCAGGTACGAGAAGAGCTGGACTTGACAGTCTCCGCAGGTGCAGAGAAATTGTGTGCATCAGCGGCTCCGCAGAAGCGGATTTTTGGCACGTAGAAGCGAGAGAAAGCGCACGTGCAGTTGGACATGCGCACCTGCGGTCGCGCAGACGCGGCTAATTATACGCAGGTGCGGTCACGCCTGGGCAGAAAAGAGAAATTCGAGGGTTTGTTTTCATTCTTCGTTTTTGGACTTGAGAGCTCGGAATTTTGGTGATTTTTCCAGGGATTTTTAGAGGAAACTTTGGGGTAATGATTCCTAACTCATTTTTGGTTGTGTTCCATTAATCTATAGTTGTTTTCTCCATTTAGTTTCGGAATTTTGGGGTTGAAATTGGGAAAAAATGGAAGAACTTCTTCTATGAAGATTTCGAGTTTTGAAAGGGGATTTGTGGTCGGATTTGAGTAATTCTTATATGGTTGGACTCGTGAGTGAATGCGTGATCATATTTTGTGATGTTTACCCGATTCCGAGAAGTGGGCCCCACGGGCGATGTTGAGTTAATTTCAGAATTTTCGTTAAAATATTGATTTCGTTAATTAGATGAGTTTATTATTGTTGTAATTATGATATGTAATTTCTTTTGGCTAGATTTGGGCCATCCAAAGCCGGATATTCGTGGAAGGGGCATTCTTACGGATTTATTGAGCTTGACTCGAGTTAAGTATCTTGCCTAACCTTGTGGGGGGGGGGATGGGGGGAACTACCCCTTAGGATTTGAGTTATCTATGTTGATTGTAGTCTGTGTACACGAGGTGACGAGTGTGTGCTTGGACCTATTTGTGGAAAGTTGGCCTTTTAGGGTTCTTATGTCCTTATATTCACTGTGTATGATGTTGTTTTTGATACGTTTGAATTCCTATTTGCTAGTTTCACCTCTACATGCTTTGACTAGAGATAATTTCTTTAGGATTCACTCTTATTGTCTATTTGACCCTTATTCGACTTAACCAAAGATTTTTACCTCTTCTATCGTCGTGTTATATATTTATTTTTATAAACTGCTTATCTTTAATTGAAATCATTATTTTCTCACTCTATAATTGTTTAGTCTTAATTGGAGTTGTAATTATCTTCCGCTGCTTATCCTTATTTGAATTGTTGAATTTTTCTCGTAATTGCTCAACCTCAAAAGGAGTTTAGATAACCTATATCTTAGTTGATTTGCCATTATTGGAACTATTTGACTCGTGTTGGCTTCTTATTGTTGACTTGAATATTGTGGAATCATTGCTATATTTTTGTTTTATTTTCCCTTGTTAAGTTGTTCTCCTTGTGCCTAACATTCTTTACTGTGGTTATTTCTTGTGAATGAGTTATACCGTTCTTGTGACTTAAATTCTTGAGTTGATTTGCTCACCGTACTTTGCATTTCTGTCATTGTTGCTTTTGCACTCGTTGTGGTGATTTACGAGGTTTCTGTCGTGTTATAGTTGTTATCTCTGTTGTTTGCGCTGTATATTTAAATTGGGACAACTGACGTATTTCGGGAGATCCCCCAGCACTGCATATTTAAATTGGGACTACGGACGTATTTCGGGAGATCCCCTTGTCTTGCATATTTAAATTGGGACTACAGACATATTCCGGGAGATCCCCCTGTCTTGCATATTTACTTTGAAACTGCGGACGTATTTCGGGAGATCCCCCAGCACTGCATATTTAAATTGGGAATACGGACGTATTCCGGGAGACCCCCCATGTCTTGCATATTTACTTTGGGACTACGGACGTATTACGGGAGATTTCCCCAACACTGCATATTTATTTTGGGATTACGGGACGGTATTCAGGTAGATTCCCCACTGTGGTTATATCTGTGTTCGGGGCTGCAAATCTTCCATGCTCGGTTGTCATAGGGTGACTTATACTCGAAGGATATGATTTGAAAAGTTTATATTTGAAAAGTATTTATCTTGAAATAACTATGTTTGAAGGCTAATTACTTGAAAAGTTTATATTCGAAAAGTATTTATCTCGAAGGAACTATATTTGAAGATATTTATTTGAAAAGGTTGTACTTGAAAAGTATTTATCTTGAAAGAACTATGTTTGAATGCTAATTATTTGAAAAGTTTATATTTGAAAGGTTTTATCTTGAAAAAACTATATTTGAAGGAAGTATATTTCAAAAATAATTTCTTATTGGAAAGGATTATAATCTAAAGACCTCAATTTAAAAAAAAAAGAAAGAAACTTATGGGTGAAAGTTTACACTTGAAGGATTTTGACTAATTTATTGGGGTTATTGGCTGAGACCTGATGTGAAAACTATTGCAGCTGCTGAGTTACTACTTGCCTTTACTGTATTGTGAATTTCTGGATTTGGGTTGTGTTTTCGTTCATTCTTCTTTGTCTTATTCTGGTGTTCCGCTGTTACTTGCTGTTTTTCTTCCTTATTGCAGTTGCTATGTCGTTAGCCATATCTCGGGGTCCCTAGATAGATGTCATGTTCTGTTATCCCTATACTTATACTTGTTCAGTTTATTAAACCAGTGGGTGTCTTGACTAGTCCTCGTCACTACTTCACCGAGGTTAGTCTTGATACTTACTGGGCACCGATGTGGTGTGCTCATGCTACTCTTTTGCACATTTTTTTTCTTTGTGCAGATCCAGGTACTTGTTCATTAGTTATCTGTGTGGACTATTACTGTAGGTATCTTGACTGTCCCTCATCACTACTTTACCGAAGTTACCACTGTGATGTACTCATACTACGCTTCTGCATATTTTTGTGCAGATCCAGGTGCTACGATTATTGTTGGTTATTAGCTGGTTGGTTGAGTTGTGGAGACTCAAGGTAAACCTGTTGTCGCATTCGCAGGCCTCGGAGTCACCTTCTGATTTCATTTTTGTACTGTTTAATTTCCATTGTGAACAGTTGTACTTAAGGATTCTCTTAGCGAACTTAGTAGAGCTTATGACTTGTACTACCGGTTTTGGGAATTGTAATTTGTATAAGATTTTTTTTATCTCGTATTTTTCATTTGATGGTCTAATTTTTCTGTTTACTTAGTAAGTGTTAGGCTTAACTAGTTTTAGAGACTAGGTGTCGTCACTACATCCTACGGAGGAAAATTGGGATCGTGACAATTATGTTGTAACTCCAGCACACGAAAAGTTCCAGCATAACTAGAGATTGGAGCATCTGTGTATGAACTTTCAGTATATTATGCTGGAACTGCAGTATATTATGTTGGAACTCCAGTATATTATACTGAAAGTTCACATGTAAAAAATTCGAAATCCAGTATATTATGATGAAATATTTTCCGGATTTTAAACAGTGTTTTCGTTCAAATTTATCTTTACATGAAAAGTGACTAAATTTCTATTACTTTTGAAACTGTAGTTATTTTTGAATTACCATTTGTAAATTTGACTATTTTTGAATTTCAACCTTTTGATTTGGCATTAAATCTGTGGGTTGGGCCTCTCTGCCCATCCGTTTGGCTGACTGAGTACTCTCTGCTCAACGCAGTGAATGTTGAGAGATAAAATAGAGAGATTCCTCCTCCCTCTTCTCATTTATGATTATGCCTTATTGAG